>NC_079194.1:35609789-35777289 GCF_029499605.1 Hyla sarda
CCGCCAAACCCCTTCTGGGGCACGATGCCGTCATCCAAGCCTTGGCACAGCGTGGGCTCTATGTGACCGACCATGAAAAGCTGGTGACCGAGAGAGACCTGAGGAAGAAGCCTATTCAGATGGTAAGGGACACACGTGTATTGTATTATTTGTGTGCTATTCTGCTGATAGTAACATCGAATATATTAAATCAATCTAATATTTGCACTCAGTCTGCTACGTTTAAATGGGTATTCCAGGGAAAAACTATTTTTTTTATTATTTTATTTTTTTTAGATCAACTGGCTCCTGAAAGTTAAACAGATTTGTAAATGACTTCTTTTAAAAAATCTTAATCCTTCCAATAATTATCAGCTGCTGAAGCTGAGTTGTTCTTTTCTGTCTGACCATAGTGCTCTCTGCTGACATCTCTGCTTGTCTCGGCAACTGCACAGAGTAGAATAGGTTTGCTATGGGGATTTGCTTCGACTTTGGATAGTTCCCAAGACAGGTGTCATCAGAGAGCACTTAGACAGAAAAGAACAACTCAACTTCAGCAGCTCATAAGTACTGAAAGGATTAAGATTTTTTTAAATAGAAGTAATTTACAAATCTGTTTAACTTTCTGGAGCCAGTTGATATATATATATATATATATATATATATATATATATATATATATATATATATATAATATATATATAAATATATATTTTTTCTGGAATACCCCTTTAAATGTGTTCTTGTAAATACAGTACAAAACCAGCAGACAACACACCGGGTTAAAAATGTACTCTAGTAATATACTTTAGTACAATATAAAAAGTGAATAGCGAGAGAAATACAGCATCAATAAGGTGTTCTCACCGGCCCTGCCCGCAATCTATCAGTAAAGATATAGGTAAATAGGTCACAATCTATAGCAGAAAACATGAATAAGAATAACTATAAAGGGGGAAATTTGTTAAATCCTGTGCAAAGGAAAAGTTGCCCAGTTGCCCATAGCAACCAATCAGATCTCTACTTTCATTTTGCAGAGGCCTTGTTAGAAATGAAAGAAGAGATCTGATTGGTTGCTATGGGCAACTGGGCAACTTTTACGCTGCACAGGTTTTGATAACTCTCCCCCAAAGTGTCACGGCACGCTACTGCACTGGAGGGTACGGTGTGACATATACCCCCTAAATACTCAAGTGAGAGTAAGTAAAATACTCAAATGAGAGTATGACAAGTGCATATAAGCAGACCGGATAGAATACAGACCTGATAAAATAAGATTTGTAAATTACTTCTAGTTAGTGGTGCTAGCCCAGATTTATAAATTACTTCTATTAAATTTTTTTAATCCTTTCAGTACTTATGAGCTTCTGAAGTTAAGGTTGTTCTTTTCTGTCTAAGTGCTCTCTGATGACACGTGTCTCGGAAGCCGCCTAGTTTAGAAGAGGTTTGCTATGGGGATTTGCTTCTAAACTGGGCGGTTCCCAAGACAGGTGTCATCAGAGAGCACTTAGACAGAAAAGAACAACCTTAACTTCAGAAGCTCATAAGTACTGAAAGGATTAAGATTTTTTAATTGAAGTAATTTACAAATCTGGGATAGCACCACTTCGGGATGTCCCCTTCGTGACACAAGTCTAATAACGTCCATGTATTGGTAAACCGCTATGGGCATTCCTTGGTTATCCTGCCCGGACAATGTCTGTTGTGTCGCTGAAGATCAGGCAGTAAATAATGGCTGGGTTATCTAGGGTCCTATTGTCTAGTACAGTGGTCTTCAACCTGCGGACCTCCAGATGTTGCAAAACTACAACTCCCAGCGTGCCCGCTGCTGTAGTTTTGCAACATCTGGAGGTCCGCAGGTTGGAGACCACTGGTCTAGTATATACTTCTCCTATTCCTTATAAAGGATCCGATTATATAGAGCAGTCAGGGAAGACGCTGCAAGAATCATCTCTTTGTCTTCTGTCGGGTGAATTATTGTCTTCTCAATGATGTGTAGCAAGTAGACGCCATAAAAATTCAATAGTTTTACATGAATTCACATTTAAGCCTCTGTTCACATTGGAGTTGGGGGTTTTCCAGCAAGGCTTTTGTTTCTTTTGAAAGCAGGAATAGTGCAACGCGTAGTGATATTCTTTGGGTCAAAATAGAGTAAGGTTAAAGGGGTACTCCCATGGAATCCTTTTTTTTTTTATCCAGGAAAAAACGTATTTTATATATATATATATATATATATATATATATATATATCAACTGGCTCCACAAAGTTAAACAGATTTGTAAATGACTTCTATTAAAAAATCTTAATCCTTTCAATAATTATCAGCTGCTGAAGTTGAGTTGTTGTTTTCTGTCTAAGTTCTCTCTGATGACACCTGTATCGGGAACCGCCCAGTTTAGAAGCAAATCCCCATAGCAAACCTATTTTACTCTGTGCAGTTCCCGAGACAAGCAGAGATGTCAGCAGAGAGCACTGTTGCCAGACAGAAAACAACAACTCAACTTCAGCAGCTGATAATTATTGAAAGGATTAAGATGTTTTAATAGAAGTAATTTACAAATCTGTTTAACTTTCTGGAGCCAGTTGATATATAAAAAAAAAGTTTTTTCCTGGAATATCCCTTTTAAACAGATTTGTAAATTACTTCTATTAAAAAAATCTTAATCCTTCCGATACATTTTATGGGCTGTATACTACAGAGGAAAATGCTTTTCTTTTTGGATTTCTCTGATGTCATGACCACAGTGCTCTCTGCTGACCTCTGCTGTCCATTTTAGGAACTGTCCAGATCAGGAGAAAATCCCCATAGCAAACATATGCTGCTCTGGACAGTTCCTAAAATGGACAGCAGAGGTCAGCAGAG
Organism: Hyla sarda; assembly: GCF_029499605.1. Classification (NCBI taxonomy): domain Eukaryota; kingdom Metazoa; phylum Chordata; class Amphibia; order Anura; family Hylidae; genus Hyla; species Hyla sarda. The sequence goes on from NC_079194.1 coordinate 35,612,633, forward strand.
AGCACTGTGGTCGTGACAGAAGAGAAATCCAAAAATCTGTCAAATCTGTTTCTGGCACCAGTTGATTTAAAAAAAAAAAAAAGTTTTCCAGGGGTGTACCCCTTTAATAAATCCATGGATAGAACTAGAAGGTGCGGGGCCACAAACAAAATCAAAATGGGCCCCTACCTCCAGCATTTATCACATCCATTCCACCCCAAGAAATGGTTAAAAGCAGAATATACCCCTATAGCCTTTTAAAGTATCATTCCTGTATCAGAAAATTATTTTTATATAAGACTATCACCCCATTATATAACTAACTAACTTAGTGTTATTACAAATTGGTACTGTCTTCAGCATGTTTTTGTTTGAAATACCGCCTAAGGGTACATTCCCACACGGCGTATTTGCTGCTGCGTATTTTATTTTCTCTGTTGAAGTCAATGGGTAGGAAAATACGCAGCAGCAAAATACGCCGTGTGGGAACGTACCCTAACAGAGAGTTGTGAAGTCCTTTTATTGTTACTGTGGTTTTGTCTCCAGTCCCTCAGCTCCTTCCTCTCTCCCAAAACAATGCATCATCCTCTGCCCTGTGTCAAGCACTTAACCATGAGAGATGATGCCACCTTTGACCAGCTACAGCTACATCACCGTTACTCTGTCATATAGACATATATTATTCGACAGGCAGAGGAGCAGACAGGGAATGAGTGCAACAGGTTCTGCAGATGACGTTACTACAGAGCAATAGTCTGCTGTGGAATTCTGCAGCAGTTTAGTGCAGGGAACTGGTAGGATTACTGTGGAAGGGGGGGTAAGGCTGGGTGGGATGACTGGTGGAGAGCTGAAGGAAAGCAGTGTATTCTTGGAGTTGTAGTACTGAGCAACTGCTCAACCAGCAAGTATTGAGAAGACATTGTAGGGAAGAGGATGACTTACCCGCAAAATAGATTTTTGGTGATTTTAGAGGTGGAGCAGACATGTAAGCAATGCTCTGTGCTGCTGCAGCATAGCGTTGTTTTACCTGGTGCTGAAGTACCCCTTTAAGCCCTTAGACCCCTGAAATATGCCCTAAGCCTTAATCTGTCCAGGCCCTGAAGCTTGTTGCCCTCTGTTGTGTTACGATTTTTCTTGGAAACCAGTAGGACGTATGGGGTTTATGGCAATGTTGGGGTCTTATGGATACTTCACTGTGGGTTGGTATGGTGCCCCTGTGTCAGATTCCTTCCTGGATTTCCTTGGTGGGGATGTTGAGGACACAAGACTGGTGCATCTGAGACCATGCTTAGTGTTAATGGGTGGTAGGTACCGCCTGGGGGCTTAATGGGACAGACAGCAGAGTGTCACTTTATAGTCTACCCCAGTTGGCCTTTGACTAATAAAGGGTGTTCTTTCATTTGCATAGCTATAGGGGTCCTAGTGGTCACAGTTGTGATTGGGCCCCATAGTTTAGAGCCTAGGCTGTGGGGCCCTGTCACAACTGCAACCACTGTGACCCCTATAGGCATGCCTGTGAAAGAACACCCATTATAAGTCATAAACAGAAACCGTAGCAACGTTGTGGACAGAGCCCAAAGCTTAAAATAAAATAAAAAAATGCAATAAAAACGTAATCTAGTCATAATGTTGCAGACTAAATTCCTAATATACCACGTTTTATAGGGGTTATCTGTTTCTGTTATAAGATATATCAGTGTTTTCTAATCAGCTGTAGCAAAACTACAACTCCCAGCATACCCAGACAGCCCCTGGCTGTCTGGGCATGCTAGGAGTTGTAGTTTTGCAACAACTGCAGGTACACTGGTTGGAAAACACTCGGATACATACACCAAACCCTTGTGGGCTTTGGAAAATACTATAGTGAATGTGATGGGTTACAATGGGTCAGTTTGCATGAGACCCACTAGGGAGAGTCTGAATATTAATAATATATCATTTTAGGTGACTTAACATATTCAAGACCCTTATCAGTACATTTGCGCTGACAAGTGTCTGGTTGCCATGGAAACCCTTGTTCGGACTGGCTGCGCTGATTTTCATGCTTCTGCGGGCATCCTGACATTTCCAGGCTGTTGTTTTTTTTGATGATTTTGTTTCTCGCTGTCTGGTTCCTGGAGTCTTTTTACCGTTTTTTTACCGTTAATGATTTGTTTATACGTAAAAGGTTCTAAACATGCGCAAAATATCCTGAACACCCAGAGATCTCATGTAGACCATTATGAGCTATCACTGAGGCAGGAGATGACATCCGTAGGATACATGGTCTCGGGCCATGCCAAAAACTCCTCCACCTTCTGTATGATTTTGGGATCAGATTTTTAATATTTTTTATTTACTCTAAATTTGTAGTGAATCAGAAGCCAAATGTTCCTGTAGATTCCGAGCAAAATTTGCACTTATGCTACATTGAAAGGTTCAAATACGCGGGTCAGTTTCAAAGCAAAAATTTCATAGGCAGTGGATAAGGATTTCTTGCGCGTTTTGCCTGTTTACAGTGTTTTCTTCATGGGTAAATTTACCATGTGTCTACATTACAAATTTTCTAGTCTGCCGCATGTGCGCTCATAGATCATCCGATCAAAGACTTCAAAAATAATCTTTTCAGCTTTTTTATTCGTCCAGATTGAAACAAGGAACAACACATCAACTGTGCTCCAACATCTTGACTGGTTTTGAGCGCATGCGCCCTCATCAGTAGTTCATCTCCTCGAAAGACTCGTAAAAGTGTTCAGATGTTTAGCACAGTTAGTCCTCTGTTCCCTTTAAATGGAGCGCATGCACACTCTTTCTCACAAGGAGCGAGCATGAGCTCGAAATGCGCCAAGGGGTTTTAGCACTTTTGTTGTGTGCTTCCCTGTTTAATCCAGTTGAAATTAAGATGAAATTATTCTCTTGAAGTGCTGAATGTTCTTTTTTTTTTACTATGTGAAATCTAAAGATTGTATATAATAAAAAAATATGAAATAAAATGTAAAAATAAATAAAAGTTTAATAAGTGTGAATAATCCCCTTTACTTCTAAAAGTTTTATTCACTCCCATTTTCCCTTTTTTTCCCCCCAATAAAATAATGTAATAAAAAATAAACCTATGTGGTATTGCCGCGTGCGTAAATGTCCGAACTATTAAAATATCACCTTAATGAAACCATACGGGAGTGGCGTGAACTTAAAAAAAAATACCAAGGTCCATAATTACTTATTTTTGTTTACTTCATATACCATAAGAAAAAAATGAATAAAAAGCGTTGAAGACGTCCCATCAAAACAAAAATGATAACGATTAAAAAAACTACAGATCCAGGCGCAAAAACTAGACCTCATTGATCCCTGTATATGGAAAAATAAGCATTATAGGGTCAGAAGAGGACCGTTTTAAGCAACGGTCTTCAAACTGTGGCCCTCCAGATGTTGCAAAACTACAACTCCCAGCATGCCTGGACAGCCAACGGCTGTATGGGCATGCTGGGAATTGTAGTTTTGTAACATCTGTAGGGCCACAGTTTGAAGACCACTGGTTTTAAGCATACTCATTTTTCGTACAAAAAGTTATAGGAGGAGATTTAACATTCTGTCCAGAGGTAAAGTTGCTGAGTTGCCCATAGCAACCAATCAGATTGCTTCTTTCATTTTTGAAAAGGCCTCTGAAAAATGAAAGAAGTGATCTGATTGGTTGCTATGGGCAACTCAGCAACTTTTCCTCTGGACAGGTTTTCATAAATCTCCTCCATAATTTTTAATTTTTTTTAAAGTAGTAAAATCAAACATAATCTACCGTATTTTTCATCCTATAGGACGCACCGGCGTATAAGACGCACCCAATTTATAGGTGCAAAATCTTAAAAAATAAAGATTTTGAACCCAATAGTGGTCTTCAACCTGCGGACCTCCAGATGTTGCAAAACTACAACTCCCAGCATGCCCGGACAGCCGTTGGGAGTTGTAGTTTTGCAACATCTGGAGGGCCACAGATTGAAGACCACTGCATAGGAGGTAATACTCACGTGTCCCCGCCGCTCTGGACCCGTCACCGCTGCCCTGAATGTCGCTCCATCGCTGTCGCCGTGTCCCCATCGTTCCGGAACGTCTCTGCTGCCAGCCGGGTATCCTTGCTCTCCGTCGCCGCCATCACGTCGTTATGCGTGATGGCGACGTGATGATGAGGAAGGAGAGCGCCGGCCATACAGGGGATCCCTGAACGGAGAAGTCCCCGAGGAGGCAGGTAAGGTCCCTCCCGGTGTCCTGTAAGCACTAACCCGGTTATTCAGTAGGGCTGTTCGGGACCGCCACGTTGAAATCGCGGCGGTCCCGAACAGCCCGACTGAACAGCCGGGTTAGTGTCACTTTCCCTTCAGACGCGGCGGTCAGCTTTGATCGCCACGTCTGAAGGGTTAATACAGGGCATCGCCGCGATCAGTGATGTCCTGTATTAGCCACGGGTCCCGGCCCTTGATGGCCGCAGGGACCGCCGCGATAGGTGTGTATTCGCCATATAAGACGCACCGATTTTCCCCCCCAGTTTTGGGGAAGAAAGAGTGCGTCTTATACAGCGAAAAATACGGTATATAAATTGGGTATCGTTGTAATCGTATGGACTTACAGAATAAAAATAATGGAGGAGATTGATCAAAACCTGTGTCTAGGCAGAGTGGCGCAGTTGTCCATAGCAACCAATCAAGTCGCTTCACAGAGGCCTGTGGAAAATGAAAGTAGTAATCTAATTGCTTGTACTAAGTACTAGCTCCACTCACCACCAAGTGGGAAATACGCACCACCTGTGCACGGACGTGCCGGTCCCGCCTTCGGCCAAATGAGAGTATACAAAAAGAATTGTCGTCCAGCACTCGGGATGCGATTAAAAGAAGTATTCTTTATTCCATACTCATCGGACAATGGTCACAATCTGAGAAAAAGCGCCTGACGCGTTTCGCACTGGGCGTGCTTAATCGTAGACCTATAGTAAGTATAGTAATCTAATTGGTTGCTATGGGCAACTGCACCACTCTTCCTCTGCACAGGTTTTAAGAAATCTCCCCCAAAGTGTCATTTGTACCAAAAAATCGCACTGCACGGAAGCGCCCAAAATTTTTATTTTATTTTTTTCAATTTCGCCCCACAAATATTTTTTTGTTTTTATTTTTGTTTTGCCATAGATTTGGTGGTCAAATGAGTGATGCCGTTACAAATTACAATTGGTGGCGCCAAAAAACAAGCCTTATACAGATCTGTAGGTGGGAAATTGATAGCGTTGTGGTTATTAGAAGGTGAAGAGGAAAAAACAAAACTACAATAATGAAACATCCCTGGGCCCTTAAAGGGGTATTCCCCTGGAAAACATTTTTTTTTTTTTTTTAAATCAACTGGTGCCAGAAAATTAAACAGATTTGTAAATTACTTCTATTAAAACATCTTAATCCTTCCAGTACTTATCAGCTGCTGTTATGATCTGTTTGAATTTCCTTTCTGTCTGACCACAGTGCTCTCTGCTCTGCTGACACCTCTGTCCATTTTAGGAACTGTCCAGAGCAGGAGAGGTTTTCTATGGGGATTTGCTCCTACTCTGGACAGTTCCTGACATGAACAGAGGTGTCAGCAGAGAGCACTGTGATCAGACAGAAAGGAAATTCAAAAAGAAAAGAACTTCCTGTGGATCATAACAGCAGCTGATAAGTACTGGAAGGATAAAGATTTTTTTTTAATAGAAGTAATTTACAAATCTGTTTAACTTTCTGGCACCAGTTAATTTAAACAAAAATGTTTTCCAGTGGAGTACCCCTTTAAGGAGTTGAGGGGATTCTGTGATCAATACCGGCATAACGTACTGTTTCCTGATCAGGGTGCCTCTAGCTGTTGTAAAACTACAACTCCCAGCATGCCTGGACAGCCTTCGGCTGTCCAGGCATGCTGGGAGTTGTAGTTTTGCAACAGCAGGAGGCACCCTGGTTTGGAAACACTGGCCTATAGGAACTTATGTCATTGATCTCTCTAGCCATATAAACATCTATGTTACGATCACAATGGTGGACGCGACCTAACAAACGCCATGCTATAGGTTTCCCAGTCTACCCCTCGTACTATCTTTCACCGTTTACGGCGTATGGTTAAACGATAAAAACCCTGAATCTCGTGCTGTGTAACGCAGTGAGCGTTCCGTAAAGCGTCGCTCCAGACGAGGATTATCTATCTATAGAACTTTTTATTTTTTTATTTCCAGCTTCACGATGAATAAGACTTTATGGATCGCCCGCATGAAGCTGCTTAGTGTCTCCCGTGACACCGTGCGGAGTCATTTCGTGCAATCCTCTTCCTTCCAGATTAGAGATGTAATGCGTTGTTCCCCACCACCCTGTTATCCATGGTTACCACGGCAACCCCAGAGATGTGGAGTTATGGTCCTCTTGGCGACAGCGCTGAAGCCATCCGGAGTCACGTTGGGGTGAGCACAGCTTGTCCCCACCACCCACTGCGGCACAATATACACCACCAACAGTGTGCCGCATCGGCCCTGACCCCCCCCCCCCCAATATCAAGGTAATGGCGGTCAGCGTTCACAGCAGAGGTTATGTCCAGGCGATACCAAGATGGCCGCTCTACCTGTAGAAACTGAGTGTATGGGATCTAAACGTCACTATTTCTCACATCAGAGAAGGCGTTTGATCAGCGCCCGTGCGTATTCGTGAATTGCCGCGGTCTGTTTGGCATTGAATAGAGCCGGGCGCAATGTCTAAGGCAGTGCTTCCCAACCAGGGTGCCTCCAGCTGTTACGAATCCACAACTCCCCGCATGCCTACACAACCAACGCTGGGAGTTTTAGTTTTGCAACAGCTGGAGGCACCCTGGTTGGGAAACACTGGTCTAAGAGATTCCAGGTTTTTACTCTTGAAGGAATAGAAAAACAGTTTAGTAATTCTTTCCAAGCACAGCACCACCCCTGCCCTCAGGTTGCATGCGGTATTACAACTTGGTTCCGTTCACTTTATTAGAACTGAGCTGTAATACCACACACGACCTGGGGACAGGGGTGGGGCTGTCCGGGCACGCTGAGTTTTGTAGTTTTGCAACATCTGAAGGTCCACAGTTTGGAGATCACTGCTCTAGACAGTTGTCCGTCTTAGGGTATGTTCACATGGCAGACATTCGGTTGTAATTTACTGTCTGTTGAGTTAAATGGGATTCCATTGTCCCACTAAGACAGCAGAATTTCTGCTTTCCGTATTCCGCAGACATATAAGACCAGGCTTTTATATTTAGCGGAATTCCGTGGCGGAATCCCATTGAAATGAATGGGGCTTGAATTTTTAGGGGAATTCTCTGTTCTGGGAACAGCAAAGTTTTCGAAAATTGCAGAAACCCCTTTATGCACATTTTTCAACCAACTGTTCCTCCTGACCTCACCTGTGCATACTCGGCTCAACTGAGCATGCACTTGTTCTGAATGGGTGGAAGGGAGAACACTGCTGCCAGACACCTCCTAAAGGATTAGGGATGTCAAATTCCGTCCCTTTAAAAACTACAACTCCCAGCACGTCCAGACATTGCTGAGAGTTGTAGTTTTGCAACATCTGGAGGGCCACAGTTTAAAGACCACTGTTCTAGACAGTTGACAACCTAATGCTAATTTTCCAACATCTATTCCTTATGACCTTACCTATGCACAAGCACGCTCACTTCAACAGAGCATGCACATTTCCTGAATTGGTGCAAGGGAGAAAAACTTCTGCCAGACACCTCTAACATAGCCAAGGGTCAGACAACAGGTAGCAGCAAGACAATAGGATAGGACTGTTTCAGAGCAATTGATACATCTAGTCATCAGAACTGTACCCCCCCCCCCCAGGTGTTGCGAAACTGCAACTCCAGCATGCCTAATCAGTAGTTTTGCAACATCTGGAGGCCCACATTTTGGACCACTGCTCTAGACAGTTTTCAGCCTTAGTTTTCAGTCTCAGCTCATTTGGCCTACAACTATTCCGCCTGACGTCACCTATGCATGCTCAGCTCAACCGAGCATGCACTTTTTCTGAATGGGTGGAAGGGAGAAAACTGCTGCCAGACACCTCTAAAAAGATTGGGCTTGTTAAATTCCAAGACTCCATCCTGCTGTCATCAACATCTAAAGGTCCGCAGTATAGAGACCAATTCTCTAGACCAGTGGTCTTCAACCTGCGGACCTCCAGATGTTGCAAAACTACAACTCCCAGCATGCCCGGACAGCCGTTGGCTGTCCGGGCATGCTGGGAATTGTAGTTTTGCAACATCTGGAGGTCCGCAGGTTGGAGACCACTGCTCTAGACAGTTGTCAGCCTTATGCTTCTTTTTCCAACAACTATTCCTCCTGTCATTACCTATGCACATGCATGCTCAGCTTAACTGAGCATGCACATTTTCTGAATGGTAGAAGGGACAAAACTGCTGTCGGACAACAGGAAGCAGCAAGACAGTAGGATAGGATTGTTGCAGAGCAATTGGCAGATCTGGTCAGTGCTGTGGAGTCGGAGTCGAGGAGTCGGAGGATATTTTGGGTACCTGGAGTCGGAGTTGGCAAACAATGTGCCGACTCCGACTCCTACTAAATAGTTACTGCAATGCCACCCACCCAAGTCAGTGTCGAAAAATTATTTTCAGCCCTAAAAATAATAAAGTCTGACTTAAGAGCCTCTATGAAAGAGGATCTGGCAGAGGCAATTCTCTTCCTTAGACCTCTACATTGAATTGATTTGCATTTCCTAAGCCTAGAACCCCCTTTATAAATCATTGGTACGGCCTCACCTGGAATATGCTGTTCAGTTTTGGGCACCTGTCCATAAAAGGGACACTGCGGAGTTGGAAAGGGTGCAGAGACGTGCGACTAAACTAATATGGGGCATGGAACATCTTAGCTATGAGGAGCGATTAAAGGAGTTACAATTGTTTAGTCTTGAGAAGAGACATTTAAGGGGGGATATGATAAACGTATATAAGTATATAAATGGCCCATACAAAAAATATGGAGAAAAACTGTTCCAGGTTAAACCCCCCCCAAAGGACGAGGGGGCACTCCCTCCGTCTGGAGAAGAAAAAGTTTAGTCTAAAGGGGCGACACGCCTTCTTTACCGTGAGGACTGTGAACTTATGGAACAGTCTACCTCAGGAACTGGTCACAGCAGGAAAAATTAACAGCTTTAAAAGAGGATTAGATACATTCCTGGAACAAAATAACATTAATGCTTATGAAGAAATATAAAATCTCATCCCTTCCCCAATATCGCGCCACATCCCTACCCCTTAATTCCCTGGTTGAACTTGATGGACATATGTCTTTTTTCGACCGTACTAACTATGTAACTATGTACATTTCAAGATTAATATAAACCATTTCTAGGTTTTTGTTTTTGTTTCATATAGATAAGCTTTGTTTTTGTTGGAAAACAACCAAAAGTCTCTATGACAACGCATCATTGCTCTCAGACATGGCCGCCGCTACCTTAACGACGCTTCCTTAGAGACAACTACTTCCGCCCACGGTCCGGATGCACCACGGAGGTCCCCGACTACCAATAATCTGTCCAACACTTTTGTACTACACTGGCATGTCATTCCTGCATGTCACCACCTGGATTGTATTCTCATCTTGGTTCTACTTGTCTTTATTCAAGCTAATGTCAATTATTAGTTTTTTCTGCAAGTGATGCTTCGTTCACTGCATTGTAGTTTGGCCCCTCCCCCTTTTATTTTGGCGCCAAATGTAACTGTATTTAAACCCTGTATGTACTGTATAGCACTATCACTGATCTGAAGAAGGGGGCGTTGTCTCCCGAAATGCATTATCCTGTTTACTTTGCTTTATTCGCAATAAAGCGGTCCAGCTTTGTTCCACATCACTTTTCTGGTCCAATCCTTCTTTTCCACACTGGAAACCACAGGATTTTTTTGCATCATTCCATGGTACTTTCTCCAGGTTTGGCAAGCCCCTTCCTGAACCCTTGGCTCGGCAGCTGTCTCCAGCATTGTTACCCCGGTTGGTGGGTTGATACTAGGGATCGACCGATTATCGATATGGCCGATATTATCGACCGATAATCACGACTTTGGGCATTATCGGTATCGGCAATTACCTTGCCGATAATGCCCCTCCCCCACCGCACCGCGAACCACCCCCCCCCGACCCACCGCACCGCGTCGCACCCCCACCGTAGTGCTGGACGGTATACCGGTATGAACCGGATACCGTTTTTTTTTTCTCCCACGGTATGGATTTTTGCCCATACCGCTATACCGGTCGGGCCCCTCTCCCACCCTCCGAGTCAATAAAAAAAAATTCAACGTACCCGTAATGGGGTTGGTCCGGGCCATCCATCCTTCCTGTAGTGTCCGGCGGCATTCCGGGTGGAGGGTGAACTGGTCCGGGCTGTCCTTCTCCGGGGGTCCTCTTCTCCACTCCGGGCAGGCTCCGGCCTAGTACGCTGCATAGACGCCGCTACGCCGTGACGTCAGGTGCGTCGCTGCGCTTGGGCGTCACTGCACAGCGGCGTCTATGCTGCATTACTAGGCCGGAGCCTGCCCGGAGTGGAGAAGAGGACCCCCGGAGAAGAAGGACAGCCCGGACCGGTTCACCCTCCACTAGGAATGCCTCCGGACACTACAGGAAGGATGAATGGCCCGAACCACCCTGACAGGTAGGGGGAGAGAAGCGGGTGGTGGCGGCGGTCTATGGCCCCGCAAAAGCCACTGCAGTGCATTGATTTAAAGCGCCCGCTTTAAATCAATGATCTGCAGCAGTGTCGCGGTGGGATAAATAGCCGATAACTTATACCGGAATATCGGTATAAGTTATCGGCTATCGGCCCTAACCTGCACCGATTATCGGTATCGGCCCTAAAAAACCGATATCGGTCGATCCCTAGTTGATACACGAGTTTTCCACTCACTCCAGGTGAGCACCCATTACCTACAGGCAACCTGTGCCCACCTGCCTCTACTTCATCATTTCTTCTTTATTTGCGGTAACACACTAGGCGCCCCCCGCCGGTCTTTACTTTTCTCTTCAAATACTTATTCTACAGACATGATGGGAGTTTTAGCTTTACAATAGCTGGAGAGCCACTTGAACCAAGGTTATTGGTGGGGGGTCCCAGCATTTGGACCTCCACCAAAAAAATGGGCTGCTTATTCTAGAATGCCCGGGCCTATTTTTGTTTCCAGTCTGGCCCTGCCTGTAAGTCACTTATATCATTGTGTATTCTCCTGACTGTGTTCCATCAGTGCTGTAGTCACTGAGATCTTTGTGACATGTATGTTGCCTTTCTTTCCTTCAAGGAATGTCTAAAATACATGTGCATATTAATACAGAGGAGTCGGAAGTACAAAAAACTGAGGAGTCGGAACATTTATCTACCGACTCCACAGCCCTGGATCTGGTCATCCAAACAGTGGACCCCCTGTCCAGGCAAGCTGGGAGTTGTAGTTTTGTAACATCTGGAGGGCTACAGTTTGCAGACCACTGCTCTGGACAGGTGTCAGTTTTACGGTCATTTGGCCAACAACTATTCCTCCTGACCAGGGGCGTAGCTATAGAGGGTGCAGTCGCACCAGGGCCCTGCTGCCTAAGGGGGCGCCAAAGCACATCTGCCCCATAAGAGACCAGTATTATAATTGGCACCTGGGGCCCTTTTGCAGATTTTACATCGGGGCCCAGAAGCTACAAGTTACGCCTCTGCTCCTGATATCACCTATGCATGCCCAGCTCAACTGCGCATGCATATTTTCTGAATGAGTGGAAGGAAGAAAACTGCTGCCAGACACATGTAAAAGCATTGGGCATGGTAAATACCGACACTTTACACCCCCATACACATTTGAGGGTTGACCAGTCCTCTAGTGCTTTGTCCTGTGTGACTGGAGATCACTGAACACTGCGCTGGTTTATACTGGATCAGCCAATGGTTATGAAGCTGCTTCTAGTTTTCCCTCTTCTGGCTCTTCCTTCCTTCCTTTGTTCATCTGGTGAAGGTGTCAGAAAACGTCTTATTCGTCTCCTGTCAGTATATGTGGGTGCTGCCACCTCCTATCCTGGAGAGGATATCCTGTGACGTCACAGGAATAGTCAAGGGGACATCCAACCTCTACTGTCATCCCTGACTTAGGCCCCTTTCACACTACTGGTATCCTCCTGCTTTTTTACTGCTGTTATTTTACAATAACGGATGGAAAAAAAAACCGGACGCAATAACTGGTAATAACGGATGATAACTGACGACAATCATCCATTATTTTTAATGTTTTTTTTTCTTTAAAAAACCTGATGTTGTTCATCCGTTATTACCAGTTACATGCGTTTTAAAAAAAAAGTTTTTTAACCCTTTTTTTGTAAAGCTGTGTTACAAAAAAAACAGATGTTAAAAAAACCTGACAATAAGTGATGATGATAAATGTTTTTTTTTGAACATCCAGTTCCCATAGACTTCAATGGTAAATTTTAACAGCCGGTTTTTCACCATTTTTTTTTTGCCAGACCAAAAGTTTGTGTATGCAGCGTCTTTTGTGCCGGCAAAAATAATTGACATTAGTAAAAACAGACATACCTGATGTAAAAGGATGTTCAAAAAATCCCATTCAAATAGAAACAAGGGTCTGGGTGTATTTTAGCAACTGGGTGTAATGGGTGATTTTGCAATATGTTCAAGTACACTATTCCTGTATGAAAAGTATTCTTATATGAAGATACATTGGAAGTAAAGTGTAAAAGTCTTGGGACATAAGTGTTGTACGAGTGCTTTCTATGGTGGACAAAAAATCCCATTGACATGAATGGGATCTTTTGAGGGCCGTTTTCAAGACTTTTTGCCTGGAGTAATAAGAGATTTTTTACAGGATGATACCTGTAGTGTGAAAGGGATAATACACATAGTGATGTCACAGTACAGGGATAATACACACAGTGACGTCACAGTACAGGGATAATACACACAGTGATGTCACAGTACAGTAATAATACACACAGTGATGTCACAGTACAGGGATAATACACACAGTGATGTCACAGTACAGAGATAATGTACACAGTGATGTCACAGTACAGAGATAATGTACACAGTGATGTCACAGTACAGGGATAATACACACAGTGATGTCACAGTATAGGGATAATACACACAGTGATGTCACAGTACAGGGATAATACACAGTGATGTCACAGTACAGAGATAATACACAGTGATGTCACTGTACAGGGATAATACACACAGTGATGTCACAGTACAGGGATAATATACACAGTGATGTCACAGTACAGGGATAATATACACAGTGATATCACAGTACAGGGATAATACACACAGTGATGTCACAGTACAGAGATAATACACACAGTGATGTCACAGTACAGGGTAATACACAGTGATGTCACAGTACAGGGATCATGTACACAGTGATGTCACAGTGCAGGGATAATACACAGTGATGTCACAGTACAGGGATAATGTACACAGTGATGTCACAGTACAGGGATAATATACACAGTGATGTCACAGTACAGGGATAATGTACACAGTGATGTCACAGTACAGGGATAAAGTACACAGTGATGTCACAGTACAGAGATAATACACAGTAATGTCACAGTACAGGGATAATACACACAGTGATGTCACAGTACAGGGATAATATACACTGATATCACAGTACAGGGATAATACACACAGTGATGTCACAGTACAGGGATAATATACACAGTGATGTCACAGTACAGGGATAATATACACAGTGATATCACAGTACAGGGATAATACACACAGTGATGTCACAGTACAGGGATAATATACACAGTGATGTCACAGTACAGGGATAATATACACAGTGATGTCACAGTGCAGGGATAATACACACAGTGATTTCACAGTACAGAGATAATACACACAGTGATGTCACAGTACAGGGTAATACACAGTGATGTCACAGTACAGGGATCATGTACACAGTGATGTCACAGTGCAGGGATAATACACAGTGATGTCACAGTGCAGGGATAATACACAGTGATGTCATAGTACAGGGATAATATACACAGTGATGTCACAGTACAGAGATAATACACACAGTGATGTCACAGTACAGGGTAATACACAGTGATGTCACAGTACAGGGATCATGTACACAGTGATGTCACAGTGCAGGGATAATACACAGTGATGTCACAGTACAGGGATAATGTACACAGTGATGTCACAGTACAAGGATAATACACAGTGATGTCACAGTACAGGGATAATATACACAGTGATGTCACAGTACAGGGATAATGTACACAGTGATGTCACAGTACAGGGATAATGTACACAGTGATGTCACAGTACAGGGATAATGTACACAGTGATGTCACAGTACAGGGATAATACACACAGTGATGTCACAGTACAGGTATAATGTATACAGTGATGTCACAGTACAGAGATAATGTATACAGTGATGTCACAGTACAGGGATAATACACAGTGATGTCACAGTACAGAAATAATGTATACAGTGATGTCACAGTACAGGGATAATACACAGTGATGTCACAGTACAGGGATAATACACAGTGATGTCACAGTACAGGGATAATACACAGTGATGTCACAGTACAGGGATAATACACAGTGATGTCACAGTACAGGGATAATGCACAGTGATGTCACAGTACAGGGATAATACACAGTGATGTCACAGTACAGGGATAATACACAGTGATGTCACAGTTCAGATATAATATACACAGTGATGTCACAGTACAGGGATAATACACACAGTGATGTCACAGTACAGGGATAATGTATACAGTGATGTCACAGTACAGGGATAATACACAGTGATGTCACAGTACAGGGATAATACACAGTGATGTCACAGTACAGGGATAATACACAGTGATGTCACATTACAAGGATAATACACACAGTGATGTCACAGTACAAGGATAATACACACAGTGATGTCACAGTACAGGGATAATACACACAGTGATGTCACAGTACAGGGATAATGTATACAGTGATGTCACAGTACAGGGATAATACACAGTGATGTCACAGTACAGGGATAATACACAGTGATGTCACATTACAAGGATAATACACACAGTGATGTCACAGTACAAGGATAATACACACAGTGATGTCACAGTACAGGGATAATACACACAGTGATGTCACAGTACAGGGATAATGTATACAGTGATGTCACAGTACAGGGATAATACACAGTGATGTCACAGTACAGGGATAATTTATACAGTGATGTCACAGTACAGGGATAATACACAGTGATGTCACAGTACAGGGATAATGTATAAAGTGATGTCACAGTACAGGAATAATGCACACAGTCATGTCACAGTACAAGGATAATACACACAGTGATGTCACAGTACAGGGATAATACACAGTGATGTCACAGTACAAGGATAATATACAGTGATTTCACAGTACAGGGATAATACAGACAGTGATGTCACAGTACAGGGATAATACACAGTGATGTCACAGTACAAGGATAATACACAGTGATGTCACAGTACAGGGATAATATACACAGTGATGTCACAGTACAGGGATAATATACACAGTGATGTCACAGTACAGGGATAATACACACAGTGATGTCACAGTACAGGGATAATACACAGTGATGTCACAGTACAGGGATAATACACAGTGATGTCACAGTACAGGGATAATACACAGTGATGTCACAGTACAGGGATAATACACAGTGATGTCATAGTACAGGGATAATACACACAGTTATGTCACAGTACAGGGATAATATACACAGTGATGTCACAGTACAGGTATAATACACAGTGATGTCACAGTACAGGGTAATACACACAGTGATGTCACAGTACAAGGATAATACACAGTGATGTCACAGTACAGGGATAATACACAGTGATGTCACAGTACAGGGATAATACACAGTGATGTCACAGTACATAGATAATGTACACAGTGATGTCACAGTACAGGGATAATGTACACAGTGATGTCACAGTACAGGGATAATACACAGTGATGTCACAGTACAGAGATAATGTACACAGTGATGTCACAGTACAGGGATAATGTATACAGTGATGTCACAGTACAGGGATAATGTATACAGTGATGTCACAGTACAGGGATAATGTATACAGTGATGTCACAGTAAAGAGATAATGTATACAGTGATGTCACAGTACAGAGATAATACACAGTGATGTCACAGTACAGAGATAATACACACAGTGATGTCACAGTACAGGGATAATGTATACAGTGATGTCACAGTACAGGGATAATGTATACAGTGATGTCACAGTACAGAGATAATGTATACAGTGATGTCACAGTACAGGGATAATACACAGTAATGTCACAGTACAGGGATAATATACACAGTGATGTCACAGTACAGGGATAATACACAGTGATGTCACAGTACAGGGATAATACACACAGTGATGTCACAGTACAGGGATAATATACACAGTGATGTCACAGTACAGGGATAATATACACAGTGATGTCACAGTACAGGGATAATACACACAGTGATGTCACAGTACAAGGATAATACACAGTGATGTCACAGTACAGGGATAATACACAGTGATGTCACAGTACAGGGATAATACACAGTGATGTCACAGTACATAGATAATGTACACAGTGATGTCACAGTACAGGGATAATGTACACAGTGATGTCACAGTACAGGGATAATACACAGTGATGTCACAGTACAGAGATAATGTACACAGTGATGTCACAGTACAGGGATAATGTATACAGTGATGTCACAGTACAGGGATAATGTATACAGTGATGTCACAGTACAGGGATAATGTATACAGTGATGTCACAGTAAAGAGATAATGTATACAGTGATGTCACAGTACAGAGATAATACACAGTGATGTCACAGTACAGAGATAATACACACAGTGATGTCACAGTACAGGAATAATACACAGTGATGTCACAGTACAGGGATGTCAAGTAGGCCCATATGAACTTTGAGAGACCTATTTTCAATATTGCAGTGGTTCCGGGCCCATAAGGGTTTAGGTAGGTTGTTGATGACTTTCATGTACAGGATCAGTGTCTCTAAACGTAACTTTAGCACTAAAATAAAAAAAAAAAAGCTTATAAAATCTTCAGTCTCTGCCATCCACCGTTACATACGGTCACATACGGCAAAAACCAGATGATGTCTGTCTTGACCGAGCTGTATAACGAGAGGCTGCCATGTTAATGGAGGGTCTTGCCCTTTAATTCCGACCAGCAGTCCATTCACTCTGCGGCTGGAAAATGTGATCCCGGCCGCACATACAAAGGCAGCTTTGAGCGCGGTGAGTAAGAGCTGGCACCCCGCCTGATAACTCTTCACTGGGAATCCTCAGACTGCGGCCGCCCGCTGGAACATGGCAGAATAAATGGCGTCTTTTCTCATACAGTACATCTGTTTATATACATAATATGGAGGGATGTGTGTGTCCCCTATATCATAAGAATAACAATGATAGTAGTAGTAGTAGTAATAACAATAATAATAGTAGTAATAACAATAGTAGTAGTAGTAATAATTATAATAACTCTTTATTTATATAGCGCACACAGATTCCGTAGCGCGGTCTCCTTTGGGGCTCACAATGTAAACAGTATGTTGTACCTGCTTACATCCAGCATTGCGCCATTTATATGTATGTATCACAGGGACACTGAACCCAGGCTGCCCGTCACGCCATCCGTTCTCAGGATTCCCTCTTTTTCTATACCCTGTTTCCATGGTAACTGGACTCTCTTAGTTCTGTTTCTCAATCCCCCAGTGTGGAGGGGGTGGATTGTGGGGGAGTCGCTGTGAGTCAGTGGAGACTTTTTTTTTTGCCTTTTTTTTGCCTTTTTATTTTCAGTGCTTTTTTTTAGATTTCTTGTAGAAAGTCCAGATCGCAAACGCCGTAAGGTCGCCGTTAGGGGTGTGAACGCACGGAGCGGTGACATGTCCGAAAACTGTACAGAAACCCTATTTACAGGAATGAAATACATATTATTGTTCAACCCATGTGAACAATGCCTTAAAGCCAGTGTTCATCAACCTGTGGCCCTCCAGCTGTTGCAAAACTACAACTCCCATGATGCCCTGACAGCCTATGGCTGTCAGGGCATCATGGGAGTTGTAGTTTTGCAACAGCTGGAGGGCCACAGGTTGGAGAACATTGCCTAAATTCTGGTGATAACAAGCAGATCAGTGAGTGAACGGAATAATTGCGCCATTTTTGCAGTAAAAAAAAATTACACGCTGTACTTGCAATCAGTAAGGGGTCCCATTGGTCGGACCCTCAGTGTTAAAGGGGTACTCCGGTGGAAAACTTTTTTTTTTTTTTTCTTTAAATCAACTGGTGCCAGAAAGTTAAACAGATTTGTAAATGACTTCTTTTAAAAAATCTTAATCCTTCCAATACTACTTAGCTGCTGAATACTACAGAAGAAATTATTTTCTTTTTGGAACACAGAGCTCTCTGCTGACATCACGGCCACAGTGCTCTCTGCTGACACCTCTGTCCATTTTAAAAACCGGCCAGAGTAGGAGAAAATCCCCATAGCAAACATATGCTGCTCTGGACAGTTCCTAAAATGGACAGAGGTGTCAGCAGAGAGCACTGTGGTCGTGATGTCAGCAGAGAGCTCTGTGTTCCAAAAAGAAAAGCATTTCCTCTGTAGTATTCAGCAGCAAATAAGTACTGGAAGGATTAAGATTTTGAAATAGAAGTAATTTACAAATCTGTTTCTGGCACCAGTTGATTTAAAAAAATAAAAAGTTTTCCACCGGAGTACCCCTTTAATAAGATTATCACCTAAAAACACAGTCAGTGTGTGGATCGCACCCATGTGCTGTTGCGGTGCAGTTTTCACCCATCAGAATTCTGCCGAAATTCAAGCCCCATAGAGACGGGTCTTTACATTTTGCGGAATGCCCGTAAATTCGGCGGGGGCTCCACTAGTGGTAATGGGAGGCCGCTGTTCAGTCCACACAGTGGAATTTCCGTTACTGTTTCTGTTACGCTGCAGACCAGACCTGTGTTCCGTGGAAAGAATGAGGCTTGCTTCCCGGACTACGGAATTTCGGCGAGAAATTCCGGTGAAGTGAATGAGGCCTTAAATGGGCCTCATTCATTTAAAATCAATAAATAAATAAATAAATAAATAAAAACGGAAAAAAGTACCTTTTTGAAATGCGCAGTGTTTCCCAACCAGGGTGCCTCCGGCAGTTGCAAAACTACAACTCCCAGCATGCCCGGACAGCCAAAGGCTGTCCGGGCATGCTGGAAGTTGTAGTTTTGCGACAGCTGGAGGCACCCTAGTTAGGTAACACTGTCCTCGCATATAGGTAATAGTCTGATGTTATAGTTTAGGGATCGATATTAGTGATGCATCTGAATTAAAAACTCCCAGCATGCCCGGACATCCTTTGGCAGACTGGTTGGGGAAACATTGAGCTAGGGACATGTCAGGGTCTGAGTGTTCAGACCTCAACCATTCAATAGAACGACATGGGAGAAGAGCCTACTGAGTGCTTCCCTCAGGCTATGGCAGCTATTGCAGTGTTTTGCAACCAGGGAGCCTCCATCTGCTATCCAGGCATGCTGGAAGCTGTAGGTTTGCAACAGCTGGAGGCACCCTGGTTGGGAAACACTGGTCTAGGGAATTGTCTTGGTCACGAGCACAGAGGCAGAAGCGCTCAGCTGCACACTTCTTCCCAGCTTGTTCTTCCAATTGGTTGGGGCCTGAAAACTCAGACCCCGACCGATCAAAACTTCTGACTTGTCTTTTAGGCGAAAACAATAATAATTAACCCCATTGAATGACAATTGTGCAGCGCGTTCCCTACCGACATCAGAAACTCAGGTTTTCGTTACCTGAATACACGTTAGGCTGCTTTCACACTATAGAATTCTCCGTTTTAAAGATCCGTTTTAAGGACTCGTTAACAAAACCATTAAAAACGGACCTTAAAAGGGCGTTACAAAATCCCATCATACTCTATGGGATTTTTACATTACCCGTTTTAACCAGTGTTGAGCAGGAATATTCGAAATGAGAATTTTTACAGCGAATATCGGCATTTTGCGAATTTTTAGAATATAGTGATATATATATATATATATATATATGTGTGTGTAATGACGAATATTCATTATGCAAATGTATTGTTATGCAAATTTATGCTAATATTTATGCGAATGTCAGCACTTCCAGACTGGACACTGATCCCTCCCCTCTTTTAGGTGGAAGATATAATTGCACATTATGCAAATTTCATGACTAATTTTCGCATGAAAAAAAAAAAAAAAAAAGAGAACGAACATAGCGAATATGCGAATTTCGCAAACATAGGACGAATATTCATCCACATATTCGCGAAATATGGCAAGTTCGAATATGGCCCCTGTCGCTCATCGCTAGTTTTAACTCGTCATAGCCCATTAATAAGAACGGACATTATTTTGTGACGGGAGAGGTAACGAGAGAAATAGTGCATGCACTATTTCTCCCGTTACTTTCTTCCGTCACTAAATAACGTCAGTTATTAATAACGGGCTATGACGGGTTAAAACGGGTAATGTAAAAATCCCATAGACTATAATGGGATTTTGTAACGTTCGTTTTTAATGGTTTTGTTAACGAGTCATTATAACGGATCTCTAAAATGGAGAATTCTATAGTGTGAAAGCAGCCTTACCCAAATATGTGTCTGCTGCCCCAACGTTCGGAACATGCTCTTGTGACGTCACACCACGCCCCCTCAATGTAAGTCTATGGGAGGGGGCGGTGTGCCCGTGACATCATGACCCCGCCGCCCGCACCCAGCGTTCTAAATGAAAGCCGGGTGCTGCACAGAGATCACGGAGGTCATTTGGATAGGGGATTAGAGGTCTAGGGGTGGAGTACCCCTTTAAAATATTTTTCTTCGGGGTCTGTGGTTCTGACTGTTCCTGATTTCTATCTCTAACCAGTCATTGTACAGATGTGACGTTGCAGGATTGTGGATGTGCGGATGATCTGGCCCGGGTCATGTATTTCCTGCCGGTTGTGTAGACGGCTGAACATGCTGTACGATGGGATGGAAACGCTGAGCTGTCACATGGAGAATGTGAGATAACAGCTTGTATGTGCCCCCGGGAGTGCAGACCGCAGCAAGCGTATACAGGATTGTAGGACATGAACGCACAGGACCAGGAGCACAGAACCCCATAGGATTTCACTGATATTTATATGAAAGAAAAAATTTAGAACAGTCTACTGCACCCTGCGGCTCTCCTGCTGTGGCAAAACTACAACTCTCATCATGATGGAAGTTGGAGTTTTGCACCAGCCTTTAAGCCACAGGTTGCAGAACACTCTCTAAATCAGTGTTCTGCACCCTGCGAATCAACTGCTGCTTCAAAACTACAACTCTCACCATACGGCATCTGTCAGGGCATGATGGGAGTTGTAGTTTTGCAGCAACGGTTGAACAACAGGTTGAAGAACACTCTGAAAATCAGTGTTCTTCAACCTGTGAATCAACTGCTGCTGCAAAACTACAACTCTCACCATGCTACAGCTGTCAGGGCATGATGGGAGTTGTAGTTTTGCAGCAACGGTTGAACAACAGGTTGAAGAACACTCTGAAAATCAGTGTTCTTCAACCTGTGAATCAACTGCTGCTGCAAAACTACAACTCTCACCATGCTACAGCTGTCAGGGCATGATGGGAGTTGTAGTTTTGCAGCAGTGGTTGAACCACAGGTTGCAGAACACTCTCAAAATCTGTGTTTTGCAACCTGTGGCTCAACTGGTGCTGTGAAACTACAACTCCCATCTTGCTACAGCTGTGAGGGCACAATAGGAGTTGTAGTTTTGCAGCAGCCTTTGCACTACAGGTTGCAGAACACTCTCTAAATCAGTGTTCTGCAACCTGTGGCTCAACCCCTGCTGCAAAACGACAACTCTCATCATCCTGCATCTGTCAGGGCATGATGGGAGTTGTAGTTTTGCAGTAGCCTTTGAGCCACAGGTTGCAGAACCCTCTCTAAATCGGTGTGCTGTAACCCGTGGCTCAATCGCTGCTTTAAAAGTACGACTCTCAACATGCTGCATCTGTCAGGGCATGATAGGAGTTGTAGTTTTGCAGCAGCCTTTGCAGAACACTGTTGCCCAACCCCTCCTGGAAAACTACAACTTATCATGCTGCATCTGTCAGAGCATGATGAGAGTTGTAGTTTTGCATCAACCTTTAAGCCACAGGTAGCAGAACACTCTCTAAATCAGTGTTCTGCAACCTGCGAATCAACTGCTGCCGCAAAACGACAACTCATCATGCTGCATCTCTCAGGGCATGATGGGAGTTGTAGTTTTGCAGCAGCGGTTGCACTTCAGGTTGCAGAACACTCTCAGAATCTGTATTCTGCAACCTTTGGCTCCACTGCTGTTGCAAAACTACAACTCCCATCATGCCCTGACAGCCTGCGGCTGTCAGGGCATGATGGGAGTTGTAGTTTTGCAACAGCAGGAGGGCCACAGGTTACAGAACACTGATTTAGAGAGTAACCAGGGCATTTCGGAGCCATGCAGATAAGTCGGCAAACGTTTCTTGAGTCAGCACATTCAAGTTCAGCTGGTATCGGAAAAGAACAGAAGCCATGATGGGGTTAATGGAGGAGCAGGCGGAGGGGCTTGGGCGGGCACAGTGCTATGCTTGGAATGGTTGGTGACACCCTTCTGGTTTACATGGATGGGAACAAGACGCTTCTGTGTTGCGCTTCTAAATACACGACCTGCGTTAACCCTTAGGAGTCTGCGATTTTTCATGATTTTTTTTCTCGCCCTGGGTGAATTGGTCTGCAGAGGGTCGTATAAGGGATGACGATTTAGGTTTGTCACCCTCCAGTTTATAAGCCTTATTGCCCTGTTATAAGCTTTCCCAGAAGTTAGATAGAGCTGGCCCCAGCCCCACGTCACCATCTGTCACTCCTGACGCCAGTTATTGTGGTGGATTTTGCATAGATCCGATTCATGCTGTTATTACGATGGCAGACGACTGTAGATGCAGTATTATTTATTATACATTAACATCGATCACCCTCTAATTTCTATGCAGGGGAATGGAATAAACTTCTATAATGCTAGGCCATAATATGGGTGCAAAAATGTATATACCGGAGCCCTGGTGGTCCTGGATTATGTATGGAAATGCTTGTGGGCCCAGATTATGTTTATGAATGCTTGTAGCCTTGGATTATGTATGTGAGCCAGGGTGGTTCTGGATTATGGATGCGAGCCTTGGTGAACCCTGGTGGGCCTAGATTATGTGCTTGAGCGCTGGTCCCGTATTATATAGGTGAGCCCTGGTGGTCCTGGATTATGTATGGAAATGCTCGTGGGCCCAGATTATGTTCATGAATGCTTGTAGCCTTGGATTATGTATGTGAGCCAGGGTGGTTCTGGATTATGGATGCAAGCCTTGGTGAACCGTGGTGGGCCTGGATTATATAGGTGAGCCCTGGTGGGCCTGGATTATGTGCTTGAGCACTGGTGGGCCTGG
This sequence comes from Hyla sarda, assembly GCF_029499605.1. Taxonomy (NCBI): domain Eukaryota; kingdom Metazoa; phylum Chordata; class Amphibia; order Anura; family Hylidae; genus Hyla; species Hyla sarda. Next base: position 35,636,192 of record NC_079194.1, read on the forward strand.
ATTATATAGGTGAACCCTCGGGGGCCTGGATTATGGATGCAGGCCATGGTGAACCCTGGTGGGCCTGGATTATATAGGTGAGCCCTGGTGGGCCTGGATTATATATGTGAGCCCTGGTGGGTCTAGATTTTATAGGTGAGCCCTGGTGGGCCTGGATTATATAGGTGAGCCCTGGTGGGTCTGGATTATATATGTGAGCCCTGGTGGGTCTAGATTTTATAGGTGAGCCCTGGTGGGCCTGGATTATATAGGTGAGCCCTGGTGGGCCTGTATTATATAGGTGAGCCCTGGTGGGCCTGTATTATATAGGTGAGCCCTGGTGGGCCTGTATTATATAGGTGAGCACTGGTGGGCCTGGATTATATAGGTGAGCCCTGGTGGGCCTTGATTATATAGGTGAGCCCTGGTGGGCCTTGATTATATAGGTGAGCCCTGGTGGGCCTTGATTATATAGGTGAGCCCTGGTGGGCCTGGATTATATAGGTGAGCCCTGGTGGGCCTGGATTATATAGGTGAGCCCTGGTGGGCCTGTATTATATAGGTGAGCCCTGGTGGGCCTGGATTATATAGGTGATCTCTGGTGGGACTGGATTATATAGGTGAGCCCTGGTGGGCCTGGATTATATAGGTGAGCCCTGGTGGGCCTGGATTATATAGGTGAGCCCTGGTGGGCCTGGATTATATAGGTGAGCCCTGGTGGGCCTGGATTATATAGGTGAGCCCTGGTGGGCTTGGATTATATAGGTGAGCCCTGGTGGGCCTGGATTATATAGGCGAGCCCTGGTGGGCCTGGATTATATAGGTGAGCCCTGGTGGGACTGGATTATATAGATGAGCCCCGGTTGGCCTGGATTATATAGATGAGCCCCTGTGGGCCTGAATTATGTATGTGATCCCCGGTTGGTTTGCATTGTGTATATAACCCCCGGTGGGCCTGTATGATGGATGTGAGCCCCGGTTGGTTTGCATTGTGTATATGAGCCCCTGTGGGCCTGTATGATGTATGTGAGCCCGGTTGGTTTGCATTGTGTATATAACCCCCTGTGGGCCTGTATGATGGATGTGAGCCTCGGTTGGTTTGCATTGTGTATATAACCCCCTGTGGGCCTGTATGATGTATGTGATCCCCGGTTGGTTTGCATTGTGTATATAAGCCCCTGTGGGCCTGTATGATGTTATGTGAGCCCCGGTTGGTTTGCATTGTGTATGAGCCCCTGTGGGCCTGTGTGATGGATGTGATCCCCGCTTGGTTTGCATTGTGTATATAACCCCCTGTGGGCCTGTATGATGTATGTGATCCCCGGTTGGTTTACATTGTGTATATAAGCCCCTGTGGGCCTGTATGATGTTATGTGAGCCCCGGTTGGTTTGCATTGTGTATGAGCCCCTGTGGGCCTGTATGATGGATGTGATCCCCGGTTGGTTTACATTGTGTATATAACCCCCTGTGGGCCTGTATGATGTATGTGAGCCTCGGTTGGTTTGCATTGTGTATATAACCCCCTGTGGGCCTGTATGATGTATGTGATCCCCGGTTGGTTTGCATTGTGTATATAACCCCCTGTGGGCCTGTATGATGTATGTGAGCCTCGGTTGGTTTGCATTGTGTATATAACCCCCTGTGGACCTGTATGATGTATGTGATCCCCGGTTGGTTTACATTGTGTATATAAGCCCCTGTGGGCCTGTATGATGTTATGTGAGCCCCGGTTGGTTTACATTGTGTATATAACCCCCTGTGGGCCTGTATGATGGATGTGATCCCCGGTTGGTTTACATTGTGTATATAACCCCCTGTGGGCCTGTATGATGAATGTGATCCCCGGTTGGTTTACATTGTGTATATAAGCCCCTGTGGGCCTGTATGATGTATGTGAGCCTCGGTTGGTTTGCATTGTGTATATAACCCCCTGTGGGCCTGTATTATGTATGTGATCCCCGGTTAGTTTGCATTGTGTATATGAGCCCCTGTGGGCCTGTATGATGTATGTGATCCCCGGTTGGTTTACATTGTGTATATGAGCCCCTGTGGGCCTGTATGATGGATGTGAGCCCCGGTTGGTTTACATTGTGTATATAAGCCCCTGTGGGCCTGTATGATGTATATGAGCCCCGGTTGGTTTACATTGTGTATATGAGCCCCTGTGGTCCTGTATGATGTATGTGATCCCCGGTTGGTTTGCATTGTGTATATGAGCCCCTGTGGGCCTGTATGATGTATGTGAGCCCCGGTTGGTTTGCATTGTGTATATGAGCCCCTGTGGGCCTGTATGATGTATGTGATCCCCGGTTGGTTTGCATTGTGTATATGAGCCCCTGTGGGCCTGTATGATATATGTGAGCCCCGGTTGGTTTGCATTGTGTATATAAGCCCCTGTGGGCCTGTATGATGTATGTGATCCCCGGTTGGTTTGCATTGTGTATATGAGCCCCTGTGGGCCTGTATTATGTATGTGATCCCCGGTTGGTTTGCATTGTGTATATAACCCCCTGTGGGCCTGTATGATGTATGTGAGCCCTGGTTGGTTTGCATTGTGTATATAACCCCCCTGTGGGCCTGTATGATGTACATGATCCCCGGTTGGTTTGCATTGTGTATATAAGCCCCTGTGGGCCTGTATGATGTACGTGATCCCCGGTTGGTTTGCATTGTGTATATAACCCCCTGTGGGCCTGTATGATGTATGTGATCCCCGGTTGGTTTGCATTGTGTATATAACCCCCTGTGGGCCTGTATGATGTATGTTAGCCCCGGTTGGTTTGCATTGTGTATGAGCCCCTGTGGGCCTGTATGATGGATGTGATCCCCGGTTGGTTTACATTGTGTATATAACCCCCTGTGGGCCTGTATGATATATGTGATCCCCGGTTAGTTTGCATTGTGTATATGAGCCCCTGTGGGCCTGTATGATGTATGTGATCCCCGGTTGGTTTACATTGTGTATATGAGCCCCTGTGGGCCTGTATGATGGATGTGAGCCCCGGTTGGTTTACATTGTGTATATAAGCCCCTGTGGGCCTGTATGATGTATATGAGCCCCGGTTGGTTTACATTGTGTATATGAGCCCCTGTGGTCCTGTATGATGTATGTGATCCCCGGTTGGTTTGCATTGTGTATATGAGCCCCTGTGGGCCTGTATGATGTATGTGAGCCCCAGTTGGTTTGCATTGTGTATATGAGCCCCTGTGGGCCTGTATGATGTATGTGATCCCCGGTTGGTTTGCATTGTGTATATGAGCCCCTGTGGGCCTGTATGATGTATGTGAGCCCCGGTTGGTTTGCATTGTGTGTATAAGACCCTGTGGGCCTGTATGATGTATGTGATCCCCGGTTGGTTTGCATTGTGTATATGAGCCCCTGTGGGCCTGTATTATGTATGTGATCCCCGGTTGGTTTGCATTGTGTATATAACCCCCCTGTGGGCCTGTATGATGTACATGATCCCCGGTTGGTTTGCATTGTGTATATAAGCCCCTGTGGGCCTGTATGATGTACGTGATCCCCGGTTGGTTTGCATTGTGTATATAACCCCCTGTGGGCCTGTATGATGTATGTGATCCCCGGTTGGTTTGCATTGTGTATATAACCCCCTGTGGGCCTGTATGATGTATGTTAGCCCCGGTTGGTTTGCATTGTGTATGAGCCCCTGTGGGCCTGTATGATGGATGTGATCCCCGGTTGGTTTACATTGTGTATATAACCCCCTGTGGGCCTGTATGATATATGTGATCCCCGGTTAGTTTGCATTGTGTATATGAGCCCCTGTGGGCCTGTATGATGTATGTGATCCCCGGTTGGTTTACATTGTGTATATGAGCCCCTGTGGGCCTGTATGATGGATGTGAGCCCCGGTTGGTTTACATTGTGTATATAAGCCCCTGTGGGCCTGTATGATGTATATGAGCCCCGGTTGGTTTACATTGTGTATATGAGCCCCTGTGGTCCTGTATGATGTATGTGATCCCCGGTTGGTTTGCATTGTGTATATGAGCCCCTGTGGGCCTGTATGATGTATGTGAGCCCCAGTTGGTTTGCATTGTGTATATGAGCCCCTGTGGGCCTGTATGATGTATGTGATCCCCGGTTGGTTTGCATTGTGTATATGAGCCCCTGTGGGCCTGTATGATGTATGTGAGCCCCGGTTGGTTTGCATTGTGTGTATAAGACCCTGTGGGCCTGTATGATGTATGTGATCCCCGGTTGGTTTGCATTGTGTATATGAGCCCCTGTGGGCCTGTATTATGTATGTGATCCCCGGTTGGTTTGCATTGTGTATATAACCCCCTGTGGGCCTGTATGATGTATGTGAGCCCTGGTTGGTTTGCATTGTGTATATAACCCCCCTGTGGGCCTGTATGATGTACATGATCCCCGGTTGGTTTGCATTGTGTATATAAGCCCCTGTGGGCCTGTATGATGTACGTGATCCCCGGTTGGTTTGCATTGTGTATATAACCCCCTGTGGGCCTGTATTATGTATGTGATCCCCGGTTGGTTTGCATTGTGTATATAACCCCCTGTGAGCCTGTATGATGTATGTGATCCCCGGTTGGTTTGCATTGTGTATATAAGACCCTGTGGGCCTGTATGATGTATGTGAGCCCCGGTTGGTTTGCATTGTGTATATGAGCCCCTGTGGGCCTGTATTATGTATGTGAGCCTCGGTTGGTTTGCATTGTGTATATAACCCCCTGTGGGCCTGTATGATGTAGTTGAGCCTTGGTGGGCCTAGATTATGTATCGGAGCCGACGTGGTGTTCTCCCCTGGAAGCAATACTTCTGGTAAAATACCTCAATAACACAACATGTGATGGAACGTGCCACAATATTTTTTTGTAAGGTTTGTGTGAAGGAATCTTTGTGCTCCCCAGGGCAGAATCTGAGCCATTCAAAGGTCTGTAGCAAGAGCCCATAGAATTCCTTGCCTGCCACATTAAGGGGGTACTCCGGTGGAAAACTTATTTTTTTATTTTTTTTAAATCAACTGGTGCCAGAAAGTTAAACAGATTTGTAAATTACTTCTATTAAAAAAAATCTTAATCCTTCCAGTACTTATTAGCTGCTGTATACTACAGAGGACATTCTTTTCTTTTTGGAACACAGAGCTCTCTGCTAACATCATGACCACAGTGCTCTCTGCTGACATCTCTGTCCATTTTAAGAACTGTCCAAAGTAGAAGAAAATCCCCATAGAAAACATATGCTGCTCTGGACAGTTCCTAAAATGGACAGAGATGTCATCAGAGAGCACTGTGGTCATGATGTCAGCAGAGAGCTCTGTGTTCCAAAAAGAAAACCATTTCCTCTGTAGTATTCAGCAGCTAATAAGTACTGGAAGGATTAAGATTTTTTTTAATAGAAGTCATTTACTAATCTGTTTAACTTTCTGGCACCAGTTGATAAAAAAAATAATTATTATTTCCACCGGGGTACCCCTTTAAAGATTATAGAGATTGTTACTACGATCGTATCCCAGAAGCCTCACACATCCACTGAACCGACATCTCCGCTGTAAATTGCCCTAAATTTGATTTGGCAATGTTTGGGGCAAGGATGTATCCTATCGATATTCCATTTTATCCGAATGACAGGCTATTGCGCCACGCTTCTGGTAGCGTTCATGATCCTTTGGCTGATGGGTAACACCGGACACTGTTGTGTATCTGGACCGGACCGGCTTGTGTCCAGATTCCTCATCCCATAGGAAGTAGTAGTTATTGTGCCGTATTGCAGCTGCCTGTTATATACATCATGTCTGTAATAGGATCGTGTACACATCACGTCTGTAATAGGATCGTGTACACATCACGTCTGTAATAGGATCGTGTACACATCACGTCTGTAATAGGATCGTGTACACATCACGTCTGTAATAGGATCGTGTACACATCATGTCTGTAATAGGATCGTGTACACATCATGTCTGTAATAGGATCGTGTGCGCATCATGTCTGTAATAGGATCGTGTACACATCATGTCTGTAATAGGATCGTGTACACATCATGTCTGTAATAGGATCGTGTACACATCATGTCTGTAATAGGATCGTGTGCGCATCATGTCTGTAATAGGATCGTGTACACATCATGTCTGTAATAGGATCGTGTACACATCATGTCTGTAATAGGATCGTGTACACATCATGTCTGTAATAGGATCGTGTACACATCATGTCTGTAATAGGATCGTGTACACATCATGTCTGTAATAGGATCGTGTGCGCATCATGTCTGTAATAGGATCGTGTACACATCATGTCTGTAATAGGATCGTGTACACATCATGTCTGTAATAGGATCGTGTACACATCATGTCTGTAATAGGATCGTGTACACATCATGTCTGTAATAGGATCGTGTACACATCATGTCTGTAATAGGATCGTGTACGCATCATGTCTGTAATAGGATCGTGTGCGCATCACGTCTGTAATAGGATCGTGTGCGCATCACGTCTGTAATAGGATCGTGTGCGCATCACGTCTGTAATAGGATCGTGTGCGCATCACGTCTGTAATAGGATCGTGTGCGCATCACGTCTGTAATAGGATCGTGTGCGCATCACGTCTGTAATAGGATCGTGTGCGCATCACGTCTGTAATAGGATCGTGTACGCATCACGTCTGTAATAGGATCGTGTACGCATCACGTCTGTAATAGGATCGTGTACGCATCACGTCTGTAATAGGATCGTGTACGCATCACGTCTGTAATAGGATCGTGTACGCATCACGTCTGTAATAGGATCGTGTACACAGAGCCAGGAGGTAGCAGGGATAGCTGTAATGTATTTTGCAGACAGTCTGGACTTATCCCCCCATACCAGTGTTTGCCAACCGGGGTGCCTCCAGCTGTTGCAAAACTACAACTCCCAGCATGCCCAGACAGCCGAAGGCTGTCTGGGCATGCTGGGAGTTGTAGTTTTGCAACAGCTGGAGGCACCCCAGTTGGGAAACACTGCCCCATACAGATGCTATTCCATTACAGGGTGACCTCATTGGGTCTGTGTATGATTCACTGTGTGAAATGCTTTATGGCCATGAAAGTCTGCAGAACATGGAGCTGACCACATCTGAACATCTCAGGGACAGCGTCCATGTAGTTTTGTAAGCAGGAGTGTAAATGATAAACCTGGCACTCACCAATGTGTTGCCGGTGAAGCATAAGCTTATTGCAGTATAAACATGGCTGCAGTGGTTACAGGATGTGTGAACCACCTGCAAAACTTTGGGGATTGCCAGGTTTATCTTTTTTAGATTGCAAAACACCATCACCGCACACATTGCTGCCAACATTATCTTCTACATCTATGTACGCATCTGTGCGGTCAATGGGGGAGATTTATCCAAACCTGTATGGAGGGAGAGTGGTGCTGTTGCCCATAGCAACCAATCAGATCGCTTCTTTAGAGGCTTGTGAAAAATAAAAGAAGCTATATGATTGGTTGCTATGGGCAACTGCACCACGCCCTCTACGCAGGTTTTCATAAATCTCCCCCAAATGAGAGAATATATATATATATATGTATATAGTGAGCCATGGGGGAGTGATGAGGTGTATGGGGCAGGTGTTTTTAACCCCTAAATGTTCGTGACTCCAGGGCGTGGTTTTCCCAGTAACCACCCGAACGGTAGCACCGTTGAGGGACCACTGTGTGTATATGTATGTGATAGCCTGGGGGAGGTAGGGTATGGGGAGTGTAGCTGTGCAGTAGTTAAAGGGTGCTTGTTAACCCTTGCTATTCGTGACGCCAGGGTGAGGGCTCCTCATTGATGCTTGTCCTACCGCCACCCTTCCCAAGAGCGATAGGGAGGTAGATAATAATAGATTATCCACAACCGGAGAGTTTTCTGAAACAGGTATAACTTTTACTGAAGATTTTCTGCAAGCTTCAATAACGGAACAGTCTCTATGCATACAACTGCTTTCTTTGGAGATTGACAAAGGTTGGGACTTTAGCAATTTAAAGTCTTTAGGTATTATTCGCTGTTCCACTGGATTTAGGGGATTTAGTTGCAGTCCAGTAGTTACGCTAGCTTTAGCGGGGGTAGTTTAGAACTCACAGTTCTAGTTCTGCTGAGGCCGGCAGGTTTTCAAGTTGCGCAGATCCGTCCTGCTAGTCCAGCATCCACGAGAGCAGCAACCCAAGAGAGCGATAATTGGCTACAGCTCCCTTATATGGGCAGGGGCTGGACTAGTGCTAATTGGTCCATTACTGATGTCAATCACAATTACAAAGGCTTGTGGGCAACACGTGACCCAAGGACCTCCGAAGGTCCTTCAACATACCATAGAGGATATTAACATGGTCACATGACCGAAGGTCCTGCAACGCTAAACAAGGTACCGTAAGTACTATACATTATATTAAATATACATTATCAAATATATACATGTATTAACATTAGAGAATTAGAGTAGAGGAGAGGCGACTAGGGGCTGTCCTACCGGAGCGTAGTTACTCTGACTTTGGGGACCACCACACTAGGTACGGTATGCAATACGGTACCGGGAAACCATATATATATATATATATATATATATATATATATATATATATATATATAAAATATATATATATAAAATATGTATGGCTGGAGATATTTCAATGAAGCTTGGTACACATGTTACTTAAAATATAATAAAAATAAGATGAACCCTGGTTTCTAGTTTGGTCTAGTATAGTAAAGGTATAATCAGATATAGTAGAATAGATAGTCAGTTCTAGAATATAGTAAAAAAATAATTACATTTTATAGAAACTTTTATTTTTTTTTAACACGTGGGGCAAGACATAGGGCCATTGTTCGTACCTCGCTACCTAGTGTCTGTTGGGGAGATTTATCAAAACCTGTGCAGAGGAAGAGTGGTGTAGTTGCCCATAGCAACCAATCAGATTGCTTCTTTCATTTTCCACAGGCCTCTTTAGAGGCCTGTGGAAAATGAAAGAAGCAATCTGATTGGTTGCTATGGGCAACTGCACCACTCTTCCTCTGCACAGGTTTTGAGAGATCTCCCCCAGTAAATATAAAAAATGGGGGAGCTGTATCAAAACCTGTGCAGAGGAAAGTTGCCCATAGCAACCAATCAGATCGCTTCTTTCATTTTTAAAAAGCCCTCTGCAAAATGAAAGTAGCGATCTGATTGGTTGCTATGGGCAACTGGTCAACTTTTCCTCTGCACAGGTTTTGATAAATCCCCCCTGTTAGTTTAAAAATGATTTATCATTAACGACTAAATCCTAAAAAGTAATAAAAATCCTATCAATTAATAGTCCACCAATAATAATAGTTTATAGACGGCAACACGTTCATACAGAAGGCTGCTAGTCAGTGAATTGTTCTTACCATCCTTTGTCTATAAACAAGTCAATCTTGAGGGGCATTTATCAAATGTGAATTTGCTTTTTGCTCACTTTAGAGCAAATAAACAGTTGCTGGAAAAGTGGCGTCCGTGCTCCAAATTTACCAAATGGCATACGGACGTTGGGATAAATGGCCGCTGAACTGCTCTGGTTAAATGTCGCAGAGCAGTGGCGGACCGTGCAACATTTTAGGCAGGGTTGAAATGCCTTGTGATTTCTTCTATATCTGGTCCGTGCGACTTTTTTTGCGACTTCTCTGTCCATTTTAAGAACTGTCCAGAGTAGGAGAAAATCCCCATAGCAAACATATGCTGCTCTGGACAGTTCCTAAAATGGACAGAGGTGTCAGCAGAGAGCACTGTGGTCGTGATGTCAGCAGAGAGCTCTGTGTTCCAAAAAGAAAGGAATTTCCTCTGTAGTATTCAGCAGCTAATAAGTACTGGAAGGATTAAGATTTTTTTTATAGAAGTCATTTAGAAATCTGTTTAACATTCTGGCACCAGTTGATTTAAAAAAAAAAAAAAAAAAAAAAAGTTTTCCGCCGGAGTACCCCTTTATTGTTCACTGTGCGTAATTCCGCGGGAAATACGCAGTGTGAACGTACCCTTAGGATAAAAGGCAATCTGGGTGCTGTACGCTGATGTTGTATCCTAGCTTTATACTCTTTATTAGAGAGAAATGTACCATGTGCCATTTTGTTCCAGTTTTCATGTGGAAAGAATTTGGTGCTATTTTGCCTTTTTTTTCTTACTTTTTTGTGGTGTCCCGGTACCGTATTGCATCCAGTACCTAGTGTAGAGGTCCCCAAAGTCAGAGTACCTACATTCAGGTAGGGTCCCTCAGGTGGGACAGCCCCTAGTCGCCTCTCCTTAAGTTTAACTTGTATATTAATAAATGTATACCAGTATATTAGTAATTCTATCTATATTATATAGGAATGTATAGTTCTTACCTTGTTCAGCGTCGCAGGACCTTCGGTCATGTGACCAAGTTAGTAACCTCTATGGTATGTTGCAGGACCTTAGGAGGTCCTTGGGTCACGTGTTATCCAGCATTCTCTGTAATGGTGATTGACATCCGTATGGACCAATTAGTGTTAGCCCAGCCCCTGCCCATATAAGGGAGCTGCGTCCAATTATCGCTTTCTTGGGTTGCTGCTCTCGTGGATGCCGGACTAACAGGACGGTGTGCTACGCAACTTTCAAAGACACGCTAGGCCTCAAAACCTACGGCCTCAGCAGAACCAAAAATCGTGAGTCTTATACTAATTCCTGCTAATACTAGCCTGACTACTGGACCGCAACTAATTCTCTAAATCCAGTGGAGCACAGCAATAGACTAGAGACTCTTAAAGCTAAAGTCCCAACCATTGTCAATCTCCAAAAGGAAGCTGTATTGATGAGAGACTGTTATGTTAATGAAGTGTACAGAAAATCTTCAGTAAAGTTAACGTTGTTTGCAGAAGCTTTCCGGTTGTGGACATTCCATTATTACTATCTACTTAAACTCAGTATCATCTACCTCCCTATCGTTCCTGGGAAGGGGACGGCGGCAGGAAAAACTTTATTGAGGAGCCCCCACCCTGGCGTCACAAATAGCAAGGGTTAACAAATACCCTTTATTACCTGCACAGCTACACTCCCCATACCCTACACCCCCCAAGCTACCACATTTTTTGTCCTTACAGCATCTAGGAACGATACTTTGTATTGCTTAATAGCAGTGGTTTCAAACTGTGGCCCTCCAGATTACGGATCGACCGATTATCGGTATGGCCGATATTATCGGCCGATAATCACGATTTTGGGCATTATCGGTATCGGCAATTACCTTGCCGATAAGCCGATAATGCACCGCCCCCATCGCACCGCGACCGCCCCCAGACCCGCCGCACCGCGACTGCCCCCCGTAGTGCTGGGCGGTATACCGGTATGGATTTTTGCCCATACCGCTATACCGGTCGGGCCCCTCCCCCACCCCGAGTCAATAAAAAAAATTTCAACTTACCCGTAATGGGGGTGGTCCGGGCCATACATCCTTCCTGTAGTGTCTGGCGGCATTCCAGGTGGAGGGTGAACTGGTCCGGGCTGTCCTTCTCCGGGGGTCATCTTCTCCACTCCGGGCAGGCTCCGGCCTAGTACGCTGCATAGACGCCGCTACGCCGTGACGTCAGGTGCGTCGCTGCGCACGGGCATCACTGCGCAGCAGCGTCTATGCAGCGTACTAGGCCGGAGCCTGCCCGGAGTGGAGAAGAGGACCCCCGGAGAAGGACAGCCCGGACCGGTTCACCCTCCACCTGGAATGCCGCCAGACACTACAGGAACGATGGATGGATGGCCCGGACCACCCTGACAGGTAGGGGGAGAGAAGCGGGTGGTGGTGGCGGCGGCCTATGGCCCCGCAAAAGCCACTGCAGTGCATTGATTTAAAGCGATCGCTTTAAATCAGTGCTCTGCAGCGGTGTCGAGGGGGGGATAAATAGCCGATAATTTATACCGGAATATCGGTATAAGTTATCGGCTATCGGCCCTAACCTCCACCGATTATCGGTATCGGCCCTAAAAAAACTATATCGGTCGATCCCTACTCCAGATGTTGCAAAACTTCAACTCTTAGCATGTCCGGACAGCCAACGGCTGTCCGGACATGCTGGGAGTTGAAGTTTTGGAACATCTGGAGGGCCACAGTTTGAGACCACTGATCTGCCGAGACTATATTTATTTGCAGGCTATACGAATACTAACAACCACGGTTTGATATATCTGTTAATGCAAAACATCTATTGACTTTGTTATAGGCAAAAGATAGTAAGAACAATTCATTGAATAGCAGCCGTACTATAGGAACCTGTTTACTATCTATGAACTAAAATTATTGGTGGACTATTAGTTGATATGATTTTTTCATTACTTTTATGATAGATTTGGTATTGTTAAGGGGTACTCCGGTGGAAAACTTTTTTTTTTTTTTTTTAAACAACTGGTGCCAGAAAGTTTAACAGATTTGTAAAAAATCTTAATCCTTCCAGTACTTATTAGCTGCTGAATACTACAGAGGGAATTCTTTTCTTTTTGGAACACAGAGCTCTCTGCTGACATCACGAGCACAGTGCTCTCTGCTGACATCTCTGTCCATTTTAGGAACTGTCCAGAGCGGCATATGTTTGCTATGGGGATTTTCTCCTACTCTGGACAGTTCTTAAAATGGACAGAGATGTCAGCAGAGAGCACTGTGGTCATGATGTCAGCAGAGAGCTCTGTGTTCCAAAAAGAAAAGAATTTCCTCTGTAGTATTCAGCAGATAATAAGTACTGGAAGGATTAAGATTTTTTTTTTTAATAGAAGTAATTTACAAATCTGTTTAACTTTCTGGCAGCAGTTAATTGAAAAAAAGTTTTCCACCGGAGTACCCCTTTAAACAGTTTTCAAACAAATTATTCACTGACTATAAGCAGTAGGGTATGCACAAAGCATACTTTCCGGTCATTCGCAGCACAAACACATGTGGTACCGATAATTAGGCGCAGCGTGTGAACACAGCCTAAAAAGAATACTCTTAAAGGGGTACCCCAGTGGAAAACTTTTTTTTTTTTTAAATCAACTGGTGCCAGAAAGTTTTGTAAATGACTTCTATTTAAAAATCCTAATCCGTCCAGTATTTATCAGCTGCTGTATACTGCAGAGGAAGTTCTTTTTCTTTTTGAATTTCCTCTCTGTCTGACCACAGTGCTCTCGGCTGACACCCATAGCAAACCTGAACAGTTCCTGACATGGACAGAGGTGTCAGCAGAGAGCACTGTGGTCAGACTTGAAAGAACTACACAACTTCCTGTGGAGCATACAGCAGCTGATAAGTACTGGAAGGATTAAGTTTTTTTTAAATAGAAGTAATTTACAAATCTGTTTAACTTTCTGGCGCCAGGTGATAAAAAAAATAAAAAATAAAAAGGTTTTCCAGTGGAGTACCCCTTTAATGCAGCTCAGTACCTCTTGCTGATTGATAGGGGGTCAAATACTTATTTCACTGAGTAAAATGCTAATCAATTCATAACTTATTTGTAATACGTTTTTTCTGGATGTTTTTTTTCCTTCTCATTCTTTTTTCTCGCTGTTCAAATAAACCGACCATTAAAATTTTTGGCAGAATTTTTTGTCAATGGGCAAATGTACAAAACCAGCAGGGGGTCAAATACTCTTTTCCCCACTGTATGTCATTTATGATAAAATATTTTTATTTGGCAAAACTTATTAATAAAACTAATTTTGACGAGCTCAGACGCAGATGAAAGTTATTTTCTTGCTTCTTTCCCTCGCGGTCTATCCAGAACAATTAGCGGTTCAGGCAGCGCACGTGTAATTATAGTCATTAGTGCGACTAAATTATCATCTCCGCAGACAGGAAACAATGATATTATCATGTCTGGGGAAGCCGAGTATCATCAGGACTTCACTGCAAATTACATTGTCTGGTCCTGAAAGGGAGTCCTCCGATATTAGGGGTGAGAATAGAAAAGCGACACAAAACAGCCATAACACTACAACCAGTGAGGGGTGAAGACAATACCGGGGATGATCTGGTGACAATGGATCCTGTCAGGGGGGGTATAGAAGAAGCAAGTGACCGGTCAGTTCTTAAAGGGGTACTCCAGTGGAAAACTTTTTTTTTTTTTAATCAACTTCTTCCAAGAAAGTTAAACAGATTTGTAAATTACTTCTATTAAAAAATCTTAATCCTTCCAGTACTTATTAGATGCTGAATACTACAGAGGAAATTCTTTTCTTTTTGGAACACAGAGCTCTCTGCTGACATCACGAGCACAGATCTTTCTGCTGACCTCTCTGTCCATTTTAAGAACTGGCCAGAGCAGCATATGTTTGCTATGGGGATTTTCTCCTACTCTGGACAGTTCTTAAAATGGACGGAGTTGTCAGCAGAGAGCACTGTGCTCGTGATGTCAGCAGAGAGGTTTGTGTTCCAAAAAGAAAAGAATGTCCTCTGTAGTATACAGCAGCTAATAAGTACTGGAAGGATTAAGATTTTTTTTAATAGAAGTAATTTACAAATCTGTTTAACTTTCTCGCACCAGTTGATTAAAAAAAATATATAAAAATAAATAAATAAAAGGATTTTCACCGGAGTACCCCTTTAAAGTTGAGGTTAGGAGCTGGAAAAATGGATAAGATTAAAGGGGTACTCGGTAGAAAACATATATATATAATTTTTTAAATCAACTGGTGCCAGAAAGTTAAACAGATTTGTAAATGACTTCTATTTAAAAATCTTAATCCTTCCAGAAGTTATCAGCTGCTGTATGCTCCAGTGGAAGTTGTGTAGTTCTTTTCTGCCTGACCACAGTGCTTTCTGCTGACCCCTCTGTTCATGTCAGGAACTGTACAGAGCAAGAGAGGTTTTCTGTGGGGATTAGCTCCTACTCTGGACAGTTCCTGACATGGACAGAGGTGTCAGCAGAGAGCACTGTGGTCAGGCCGAAAGGAAATTCAAAAAGAAAAGAACTTCCTGTGGATCATAACAGCAGCTGAGAAGTACTGGATGGATTAAGATGATTTAATAGAAGAAATTTTCAAATCTGTTTAACTTTCTGGCACCAGTTTATTTAAGAAAAAATGTTTTCCAGTGGAGTACCCCTTTAAAGGTAATGTTCCATATGTAGAAGGCTTGCATAGTCATGACCTCTAACTTGTGTCTCATTATTTGTTGCAAAACTACAACTCCCAGCATTCTTCCTTTATGGAAAATAAATAATGCGCATACTTTTTCGTGAGGAGCATACAGCTGTATTTCCTCGATGAAAACCAGTACATCTCACGACCTATCCACCCTTCTAAACCACCAGGGACTGGTTAAAGGTCCTTTTTAGATGATCTAAAGGGTTAATATCTGGCCGGGGCAATTGACGCATGCTGGGATATTAGCGGTTGCCCCCAGCTACTGAAATCAGCTGGATATGGAGTGGGCGATAGGAGTTCCACCTCCCTGCAATAGGATTCAAGTCTGGACTTTGACCAGGCCTCTTTAAAATCTTTTATTTTTTTATATTTTATTATTTTTTATTTTTTTTGCCATTCAGAGGTGGAATGATAGATGTCAATTACTTTGATTCTCATCTGATCCTGAATTTCTTTAGATTGCTGTTTTGAGATCTTTTGAACTACTTTACTTTGCCAGAGAGGCACTATTTAAACGGGCACTGTCAGATTCAAACTTTTTTTTATATATCAACTGGCTCCAGAAAGTTAAACCGATTTGTAAATTACTTCTATTAAAAAATCTTAATCCTTTCAGTACTTATGAGATGCTGAAGTGGAGTTGATCTTTCCTGTCTAAGTGCTCTCTGATGACACCTGTCTCGTGTAGAAGCAAATCCCCATAGCAAACCTCTTCTGCTCTGTGCAGTTCCCGAGACAAGCAGAGATGTCAGCAGAGAGCACTGTTGCCAGACTGAAAAGAACAACTCAACTTCAGCAGCTGATAATCATTGGAAGGATTAAGATTTTTTTTTAATAGAAGTAATTTACAAATCTGTTTAACTTTCTGGAGCCAGTTGATATATATATATAAAAAAGTTTTTTCCTGGAATACCCCTTTAACCTTTCTAATATACTTAATAAAAAGGTGTCTTTTTTTATCACCGTTTTATAGTAATCATGGCTTATAAAAATATATATATATACCACTATTGGTCCCTATACCATCCAGAACATAAGGAGCACAGGTATGGACAAAGTCCAGGAAGAGGGCATATGATACAAACTTTTAGATACATAAAGAGAATTAAAGGGGTATTCCGGGCAAAATTTTTTATCCCCTATACAAAGGATAGGGGATAAGATGTCCAATCGCGGGGGCCCACTGCTGAGACTCCCGTCATCTCCTTGCAGCACCCGCTTTCTATGCTGGTGCTGAATCTCCAATTTCGGAAACCTCCACGTTTCCGGGACTGGGGACGTGACGTAACGCCACGCCCCCTCCGTTCATGTCTATGGGAGGGGGCCCCAAAGCATGATGTTTCCACCCCCATGCTTCACAGTCGGTATGGTGTTCTTTGGATGCAACTCAGCATTCTTTCTCCTCCAAACTCGACGAGTTGAGTTTTTACCAATAAGTTCTACTTTGGTTTCATCTGACCATATGACATTATTCCAATCCTCTTCTGGATCATCCTAATGCTCTTTAGCAAACTTCAGACGGGCCCAGAAATGTACTGGCTTAAGCAGGAGAACACGTCTGGCACTGCAGGATTTGAGTCCCTGGCGGTGTACTGTGTTACTGATGGTAGCCTTTGTTACTTACTTTAGTCCCAGCTCTCTGCAGGTCATTCACTAGGTCGCCCCCGTGTGGTTCTGGGATTTTTGCTCACCGTTCTTGTGATCATTTTGACACCACGGCATGAGATCTTGCGTGGAGCCCCAGATCGAGGGAAATTATCAGTCGTCTTGTATGTCTTCCATTTTATAATAATTGCTCCCACGGTTAATTTCTTCACACCAAGCTGCTTGCCTATTGCGGATTCAGTCTTCCCAGCCTGGTGCAGGTCTACAATTTTGTTTCTGGTGTCCTTTGACAGCTGTTTGGTCTTGGTCATAGTGGAGTTTGGAGTGTGACTGTCTAAGTTTGTGGACAGGTGTCTTTTATACTGATAACAAGTTACAACAGGTGCCATTAATACATGTAACGAGTGGAGGACAGAGGAGACTCTTAAAAAGTTGTTACAGGTCTGTGAGAGCCAGAAATCTTGCTTGTTTGTAGGTGACCAAATTTTCAAATTTTCCTCCAAAATTTGCAAATAAATTCTTTATAAATAGGACAATGTGATTTTATAGATTTTTTTTCTCATTATGTCTCTCATAGTTGAGGTATACCTGAAAATGACAGGCTCTCTCATCTTTTTAAGTGGGAGAACTTGCACAATTGATGGCTGACTAAATACTTTTTTACCCCACTGTTTATAGGAGCAAAACTACCACAAGAGGACATAGTTTTATATTAGAGCGGGAACGTTTATGCAGTATTATCGGGAAGTATTACTTTACTGAGAGAGTAGTGGATGCATGGACTAGCCTTCCTGCAGAAGTGGTAGCTGCTAATACAGTGGAGTTTAAGCATATCCTTCATATAAGATAGAGATAGGTATAAGTCTATCCTTCATATAAGATAGGGATAGGTATAAGTCTATCCTTCATATAAGATAGAGATAGGCATAAGGCTATCCTTCATATAAGATAGGGATAGGTATAAGGCTATCCTTCATATAAGACAGGGATAGGTATAAGGCTATTCTTCATATAAGATAGAGATAGGCATAAGGCTATCCTTCATATAAGATAGAGATAGGTATAAGGCTATCCTTCATATAAGATAGAGATAGGCATAAGGCTATCCTTCATATAAGATAGGGATAGGTATAAGGCTATCCTCCATATAAGATATGGATAGGTATAAGGCTATCCTTCATATAAGATAGAGATAGACATAAGGCTATCCTTCATATAAGATAGGGATAGGCATAAGGCTATCCTTCATATAAGATAGGGATAGGTATAAGGCTATCCTTCATATAAGATAGAGATAGGTATAAGGCTATCCTTCATATAAGATAGATATAGGCATAAGGCTATCCTTCATATAAGATAGGGATAGGTATAAGGCTAGCCTTCATATAAGATAGGGATAGGTATAAGGCTATCCTTCATATAAGATAGGGATAGGTATAAGGCTATCCTTCATATAAGATAGAGATAGGTATAAGGCTATCCTTCATATAAGATAGAGATAGGTATAAGTCTATCCTTCATATAAGATAGAGATAGGCATAAGGCTATCCTCATATAATATAATGATAGGTATAAAACTATCCTTTAATCTAAGATAGGTATAGACATAAGGCTAACCTTTTATATTAGATGGGGCCAGGGGCTTTTCATAGTATTCAGGATATTGGGCAGACTAGATGGGCCGAATGGGTTTTTATCAGCCGACACATTCTATGTTTCTATGTTAGTAAAGGCAGGACTAGCACCCCTCTCTGCTCACTCCTATCAGACTGCAGCATGAAAACAGAGAAGAATGGGTTACAGAGCTGCCTGTAGTGATTGGATGAAGAGACGCAGCACAGCAGACTCAGGGAGGAAGTGAATGCATGGTGAGTGAGGGCGGGCCCCTTTCTGAGAAGGGGATGTCAGAATGAGTGAGCAGCAGAACAGAGGTATTTTTGATCCAAATATGGAAGCTAGACACATAAAAAAGCATCTTCATGACCTAGTGAGTAACATATAGAAGCATTATTTTTTTTCTGTGATATGGTAGGTACACATTAAGTGATCAGTGATCGTGAGCTATTGAACTCTGCTTTCTAAACAGTGTGATTAACCACTGCTAATTCATTATATTACAAGGAAAGGGGGAGGGCCATGAATGTTTAAATAGTTTTTTTCCTATAATAAATAAAATTATCCCTTGAAAACTGCATTTTCTGCTTATGTTGGTTCCACCTGTTGCAAAACTACAATTCCCAGCATGCCAGGACAGCCAAAGGCTGTCCAAGCATGCTGGGAGTTGTAGTTTTGCAACAGCTGGAGGCACCCTGGTTGGTAAATTCTGCCCTGTATGGTGATCAGACTGATGCTGGTTGGCACAGGGTACTGAACCAGGGTAAAGATTCAATGCTTCTATATAAATCTACATTGTTATCTTATGTAACTCTGATATTGTGTTCATGAACCAGGGAGCTCAGGATGAGAATTCTTTGAAAGAGATTTCTGGGAATCCATTCTGCATGTAGGACAATATTTCAGTGCGCTCCTATGGCAGCGACTCAGCTGGCACAAGGGGTCACAAGGCTGTGCCCGGTTTGCGCTAAGGTGATTACACATCTGCCCTGGGTTGTGCACTAGAAAAAAAATATATATTTTATCTTTTATATCAATCCCCCCCCCCCCCACACTCGACATCAGTCCAACAGTATCATCTGTTTTATTCCAGCACAGATGAATCTATTTATTTTACTACTGTAAGTGGGTCTTGTAATCACCAGTCTGACCCACAGGAAATCACAGAGTTTAATGTATCATGGGAAGCTGTCAGTCCTGGGACAGCTGACTTCCTGTTCACTACAGAATGACATAATCACCTGATCGGATTCCTGTTGGCAGCTCCCAGATCCCTCCCCTCCAGCTCTATCTGTATACTGCTGCTGTTACTCTGGGATCAGTATATATAGTAGTTATACACCTCCCCTCCAGCTCTAACTGTATACTGCGGCTGCTATCTCTAAAAGATCAGGATATATAGCAGTTAAATACCTACCCTTGATCGCTATATATCTACTGCTGCTGCTATCTCTATGGGATCAGGATATATAGTAGTTATGCACCTCCCCTCCAGCTCTTTCTGTATACTGCTACTATCTCTATGGGATCAGGATATATAGTAGTTATACACCTCCCCTCCCAGCTCTTTCTGTATACTGCTTCTATCTCTATGGGATCAGGATATATAGTAGTTATGCACCTCCCCTACAGCTCTTTCTGTATACTGCTACTATCTCTATGGGATCAGCATATATAGTAGTTATACACCTCCCCTCTAGCTCTATCTATATACTGCTGCTGCTATCTATATAGGATCAGGATATATAGTAGTTATGCACCTCCCCTCCAGCTTCTGCTATCTCTATGGGATTAGGATATATAGTATTTCTTCCATTTTCCGTATATGCTAATTAGGTGCTAACTTGCACTGGCCGGACTAACTGGCACTCTGACATCAGCATTTCTGGCCCAGCTCATCAATATTCCTCCCCTTTCTCTTCATTACAGAGCAGGGAGAAGAGGGAGAGGCGGAGGGAGGGGAGGAATATTGATGAGCTGGGTGGCGCTGCGGTCAGCGGTGCTGACGTCAGAGTGCCAGTTAGCCTGGTCAGTGCAAGTCAGCACCTAGTTAGCATATACCAGAAATAGGAGATTATGGCCGAACGGCGGACGGATCCGGGCAAGGCAAGCATCAAACTGATCAGCGTCCCCCGCACTACCAGCCAGTACCGCTGGTTAGTGCGGGGAGAGCAAGCTGACAGTTTTCCTTTAAGTCAAAGAACACCTCAATTGTGTTTATAGGTCACAATTGAAAAAAAACACGCGCTTTGAATAAGAAAATGCATCAAAACTGCCCATAATGTGAACTGACCTCAACCCACTTATGGGTCTAATCTGTTCACCTGGGTAAACTGCAGCATCTGCAGCTTAATTAGATGACCAGGTGCAGTGATAAGCATTTACACATTCTTTTTGCAAATCCAGAGGTATGATGGGAAATGTAGGCAGCATTACAAAATCATTTCACTAGGCAAATAGGAATTAGTATGGCTTGCCACATCAGCTAAAACAGGTAAGCAGAAGGCATACACAAGTGCGATATGGGGTGTGATGCAGGGCAGATGGAATTACTCTAGGGGTAGATGGCATTAACCCCTTGTATTCGTGACGCCAGGGCGTGGTTTATCCTCAATACCACTCGAAGGTATATCGCTGGATCCTGGGCTAGCCATGGGTGCAATAATGACTCCAATGCCAAGTTACGGACAACGGTAGCTTTACTGAGTGACAGATGGTACAGTCTATGCAGCGTAGCCAGGCCCACGGAGGTGACCAGTGATTTCAGAGACCTTAAGGGCTTTCTGGGACTTGCAATGGTTTTGGACAATTTAGTGCAGGCCACGTTGACTTGACAATAGATGACAGTGACTGACATGGCTGGAGAAAGACTGAGCTGTGACTTTATCTTACTTGTAGACTTGTGGCTGCAGACTTGACTTGAGGCTCCTATAACTCCAGACTCTTAGGCTCCACTGCACCTCAGCAAAGACTCAGGAGCTAAGAGAGAGAAGAGACTCCTCCCAGGGCTTTTATGGGGGAGACTCTGGTGGGGTCCCATTGGTGGTCACCCTTAAAGCGTACCCGTCAGATCCCCCAAAAAAATTGTATTATTAATATATCTCTCCGTACCTAATCCTGGCCATGTACCTCTAATTTTTATGTATCTAGCACCTTTTTTTTTATTTTTTTTATTACACTTTTAATTTAGCTCACTGATCTGAATTCCTCTCAAAGGGAGGGGGCGTGGCCTCACTGTGCAGGTCTCCGCCCCCTCCCTCAGTATGCTGTCTGCTCACATCTCCCCTAGCATTAGCAAAACTACAACTCCCAGCTTGTCCTCACTGACAGTAGCCGGACACAAGCTGACAGTGGGAGGATTTTTCCTCCAGCTGGGATGCCTGCGCTCACAGCTGTCAATCAAGGAAGTGTGTCCATGACATAGGTGATGATGCATGGACACAGCAGGACTAGTATGTGTCCAAGCAGGCCAGGGGGGGCAGTTGTTTGACTGCCTGTTTCAGTATGAAATGCTGAAAATTTTCTAATGAAAGCAATTGCAAAACCTATTGGTTATACATGCTTCACAACATATCAAAAGTTTTTGTAACTGACAGTGCCCATTTAAGTCACCTGGCCACTGATACCTCCTGGGTAACAATCACATGACAACTGGTGATCACATGTTAACCTTTCTTAAAGACACAACATTCTTATATACATAACATAAAGGATAATATACAATTACAGTAGAACAGATGCAGGGGGGTGGGGGGGGGCCGACAGGACAGAAAGGGTACGTGGTAACAACTCCTGTACTGGGCCACCACACAAGAATCTCTAGATAATTCTCCACTAATAACCTATGCAGCACTATATAAGCAAAAAAATCAATAAATCTAGAGTGCTTTCTTTAAATAAAGCTTGGATTGTACTAATAAGAAAGCAACATATTTCTTTTTTTAAATTAACATTGAGTGGATGC
This sequence comes from Hyla sarda, assembly GCF_029499605.1. Classification (NCBI taxonomy): domain Eukaryota; kingdom Metazoa; phylum Chordata; class Amphibia; order Anura; family Hylidae; genus Hyla; species Hyla sarda. Next base: position 35,658,428 of record NC_079194.1, read on the forward strand.
TGCAGGGTATTCTGTCTATACCTATATGTAGTATAATAGTACAGCAGGGCCTGGACACCCAGGAGAGGAGATTAGATGAAGCTGACAAGGAGATTGTGTCACTTGCTGCACCTGACACCTACATAAACCCTAACAACAGTATTAGATAGATTAGATTATAATCTCCCTGTCTGTTATGTGAGCACTTCATCCCCAACAGCTCGGCCCAGGACTCACCAGACACCAGAATCCTACCTTATAGGGGTACTCCGCCCCTAGACATCTTATCCCCTATCCAAAGGATAGGGCTTAAGATGTCTGATCGCGTGGGGTTCCGCCACTGGGGACCCCCACGATCTCTGCTCCAGCACCCCAGACATCCGATGCACAGAGCGAACTTCAATCCATGTCGCATGACTGGCGATGCGGGGTGGAGGCTCGTGACGCCACAGTCATGCCCGCTCGTGACGTCACGGCCATGCCCCCTCAATGCAAGTCTATGGGACGGGGCGTGACGGACGTCACGCCCCCTCCCATAGACTTGCATTGAGGGGGCATGGCCGTGACGTTACGAGCCTCCAGCGCTGCACCCGACGTTCTAAACGAACGCGGGGGGCAGCAGGGAGATCGCAGGGCTCCTCAGCAGTGAGACCCCCTCAATCAGACATCTTATCCCCTAACCTTTGCATAGGGGATAAGATGTCTAGTGGCTGAGTACCCCTTTAAATGGGCACTGTCATTAAAACTAATTTTTGCTATTGCAGTCCTTATGGTAAAAAGAAAATCTTTCTAATGAACTTTGTTTAAAAAAAAATAATAATAAATGAAGTTTTCTGTGTTTTATTTGTGTTTTAAAAAGTTACCACTAGGTGTCTCCCTACTTGTCCAGAGTACATTCCCCCCCCCCCCCCCCCCATCTCTTGCACAGACTTTGGACCTGGAAATGTAGTCTGGAGTGCTGAGGGAGTGTGTCCAGCCTTAGCCAATCATAGCTCATCTCATACTGAACTGCTCTGGGCTGTGTGTAGCAGAGTGAGGGAGGAAGTTCTCCCCTGTAGGGCTTCAGATGATGTCACACCTGCTGGGGAACGCCCCTTCCCAGCTGTGAATCTGACTGAGACTGAGCAGAAAATACAGAGCAATATCAAGGTAGAAAACTAAAAAATAATAAAAATAAAGGTTTATCATGATGGGGGCAGTGAACTGGGAGGATGATAAAATGTATTAAGACCATGACAGGTACTCTTTAAAGGGTTTTTCAGGACTTAAATATTGATAGTTTGTTCTTAGGCTATCAGTAGGTGGGTGTTGGACCCTTGGTGCACTATATAAAGAAAATAACTTTCCGCAGTACTTCTCTAATGTTACATGGCCGGACTTTCTGTATACATGTAACCATATTGTAAGATTCCTTGCTAACCCTAGTAAGTAGACCGAAGGAACATTTTATAGTGTTCTGGCCCCGAGTGTATTCTATTATGTGCTTGTCCAGGTGATTTATGCATTATACAGTTTACGTTCTCCTATAATATTCCCGTTTTTGATAAATACAGATTCTGATGATGAAATTTATTTTGCAGAGCGCTCACCTTGCGATGGTCGACACGCTGATGATGGCGTATACGGTGGAGATGGTCAGCATAGAGAAAGTCATCGCCTGCGTGCACAAGTACTCTCCCTTCTTCCAGACCGCAGACCTTCCCTATGACATCGAAGATGCCGTCATGTACTGGATAAATAAGGTAATGGAGATCCAAAACACTAGACCACTGGTCTCCAACCTGCAGACCTCCAGATGTGGCAAAACTACAACTCCCAGCATGCCCGGACAGCCGTTGGCTGTCCGGGCATGCTGGGAGGTGTGGTTTTGCAACATCTGGAGGTCTGCAGGTTGAAGATCACTGCACTAGACCAACATAACAGCCAGCTACTGATACTGCTTGTTCTTTTGGCCTAAACAAGAGGTTCCCCAGTGATGGATGGGATCACTTGGGAAAGTCTTTCCTGATCACAAGATCTGATTTTTTTTTTTATGTTTAAAGGGGTACTCCGGCGCTAAGACATCTTATCCCCTATCCTTTGATAAGATGCCTGATCGCGGGGGTCCCGCCGCTGGGAACCCCTGTGATCTTGCACGCAGCACCCCGTTACAATCAGTCCCCGGAGCACGTTCAGCTGCCACGCCCCCTCCCATAGGCTTGCATTGAGCGGGCGGAGCGTGACTTCACACGGGGGCGGGGCCGTGAGGTCACAATTCTCCGGCCCCGTGATCCACAATAATCAGACCCGGAGCGAAAGTGCTCCGGGGACTGATTGTAACGGGGTGCTACGTGCAAGATCATGGGGGTCCCCAGCGGCGGGACCCCCACGATCAGGCATCTTATACCCTATCCTTTGGATAGGGGATAAGATGTCTTAGCGCCGGAGTACCCCTTTAAACATGTCTTCTGCATGGGGTCATAATGTGCTGCACACACCCTGCAGTCGGTTAGATGATTGATCTCACCACTTGTCCAGAGATGAAAGTAGCACTGGTCAGAATAAGTCTCCTTCCCCTTCTGGCAGCTTTCAATATAGTATCTTCTTACCTCTACTGCAGAAGGAGTCTCCTGACCTATGCTGCTATATATACTAAAAGGCCCTGGTCTTCTGACAAGCAGAAAGCAATTTCAGTAAACTGTTCTACAGTTAATAGATGATCACCATGCAAAGACCTGGCTGAGTGATTGAGCATGTGGTTTTGGTGCTAAGCTGTGCTTCTGGGGGCAGTCCCTGAGCAGAATCTGTCTCCTACCCCTTCTGGCAGCTGTCAGTATAGCCTCTTCTTACTTCTCCTGCAGAAGGAGTCTTAAGACCTATACTGCTTCATATACTGAAAAAGCTTTGCTCCTTCTCTGACAAGCAGAAAGCAATTTCTGTTGGCTGCTCTCCATTAAACTGAGGATCACCATGCAGAGACCTGTGGGGGGGGGGGCTATTACGCATGTAGTGCTGGTGCTAATCTGTTGTTTTAGGGGCAGTCTCTGAGCAGAATCAGTCTCCTTCTCTTTCTGGTAGCTGACAATATACCACTTAGCTCATTAGGTGGACGTGCACAATTATATACGATTTGAACCCCAAGTGGCCCCATATCATGTCAGTCATTTTTTTTAAAAGCGCATGTAAATGGAAAATATTTATGCAGTAAATGTATTTAACCCTTAAAGGGGTACTCCGCTGGAAAACTTTTTTTTTTCTCAAACAGATTTGTAAATTGTATTTAAAAATCTTAATCCTTCCAGTACTTATCAGCTGCTGTTTGCTCCAGAAAAAGTTATTTTCTTTTTTAATTTATTTTCTGTCTGACCACAGATTTTCAGTCTGACCACAGTGCTCTCTACTGACACCTCTGTCCATATCAGGAACTGCCCAGAGCAGGATAGGTTTGCTATGGGGATTTGCTCCTACTCTAGACAGTTCCTAAAATGGACAGACGTGTCAGCAGAGAGCACTGTGGTCAGACAGAAAGGAAATTCAAAAAGAAAAGAACTTCCTCTTGAGTATACAGCAGCTGATAAGTACTGGAAGGATTAAGATTTTTAAATAGAAGTAATTTATGAATCTGTTTAACTTTCCTGGCACCAGTTTTTTTTCATGTTACTATGTACTGTCAATATTCATTCTGTTTGCATTGAACATTGGTTATAATTATTGTCATAAAAGACAATTATATCCACCTAAATGACATCTAGCAGTGTGTAGCAGCCGTTTACTGTCTTTTGTGCCGCTCCTATTGTCCCAGATTACCCCTAAACACCTCTGTGCAAGTCCAGGTTGTAAATAGAAGAGCTTTGAGACTCAGACCATTGATCTAGCACAGTGGTCTCCAAACTGTGTCCCTCCAGATGTTACAAACCTACAACACCCAGCATGCCTGGACAGTCAGCGGCTGTCAGGGCATGCTGTGACTTGTAGTTTTGCAACAGCTGCAGGCACCCTGGTTAGGAAACACTTGCTCAGAGAGTTGTTTATAACAAGCTTTGTATATTCTTTTATTTTCATAGACACATAATTGTATTGTATCTACAGATACTTTATAAAGAGGCATTCTGGTATCAGAAAATTTGCATTTAAATAAAACGATTGGCCCAAGATTTATATAACTTACTAATATAGTGTTGTCACAAATTGTACTGGCTTCAGCATGCAATTGTTTAACTTACCCCTGACATGAAGTTGTGTAGTCCTCTCATTGGCAGTGTGGTGTTGTCTCAGTAGCTCCCCAGCTCCTCCCGCTCTCCTGAGACGACGTGTCATCCTCTGCTCTCGCAGGATGTGTTGTTGGATCTTGTCTCGGAGTCTAGCATCACCCTGACCAGCCTCTATAGCCTTCATCACCATCTCCTTGTCATATACACATAGATATCTTTATTGGGACATTTAGGGTAGGGAGAATGAGGGTTGCAGAGGAGAAGACAGGAAATGAATGCAGCAGGTTCGGCAGATTTACTAACTGTAAAGCAATAGTCTGCTATGTACTGAAATGTTTTGCAGCAGCTCTAGGAGGGAACTGGCAGGAGGACTGTAATAAAGAACTGTGGAAAAGCAGTGCATTCTGGGAATTGTAGTACTGAGCAGCTGCCTAACCAGGAAGTAGTGAGAGGACATGGTAGGGGATGATTACATACCTATAAAACAATAGGATTTTTGGTGATTTCAGAGCTGGGGCAGACAGGTAAGCAATGCTATATGCTTCTGCATTATTATTTTATCTGATGTTGGAGTGCCCCTTTAAATCTCTTGTTCTTTTAATAGAAACCTTAATCATTTTCCCTAAACACTTATGTCTTGTGACTTACGTTTCAGGTAAATGGACATTTAAAAGGAATTCTTGAACAAGAACATCGAGTGAAGGAACAGCAGAACATGGACCCCAACACTACACAGAAGGTGCGTCAGTGGTCTGGATGGCAGGAAGAGTAATAGAACAGAAATGATGTCATCTGAGCATAAACTCTATAATAGCTCTCTGATCGCTGCGCCCTCCTAATACTTTGTTTTTACTTCTAACCTGATTAACAAATGCTACTTATTTCTTAAAGGGGTACTCTGGCCCTAAGCCATCTTATCCCCTATCCAAAGAATAGGGGATAAGATGTCTGACCGCTGGGGACCCCCGCTATTTTGCATTCAGCACCCACCTCGGGGAGCTGCACACTGCGCTGCCTGCTCCGAATCCGCCGTGTGACGACCACGGGGCTGAAATATCGTGACGTCACGCCCCCTCCCATAGACTTGCATTAGCGTAAGCGGGGAATGATGTCACGACTCCGCCCCTGTGTGACACCACGCCCCCGCTATGCAAGTCTATGGGAGGGGGCGTGACGGCCGTCACGCCCCCTCCCATAGACTTGCATAGCGGGGGCAGAGCATGATGTCATGACTCTGCCCCCGTGTGACATCACGCCCCCGCTATGCAAGTCTTTGGCAGGGGGTGTGACGACATGACTCTGCCCCCCGTGTGATGTCATGCCCGCCCCTGCTATGCAAGTCTATGGGAGGGGGCGTATCGTCACACAGGGGTGTTGTCACGATACTCCGGCCCCGTGGTCGTCACAAGGCAGATTCGAAGCTGGCAGGGCGGTGTACAGCTCCCCGAGGTGGGTGATGAATGCAAGATAGCGCGGGACCCCAGCGCTGGGACCCATGCGGTCAGACATCTTATCCGCTATCATTTGGATAGGGGATAAGATGTCTTAGGGCAGGAGTACCCCTTTAAGGGCCCTGTCTTCTAATCGCACTTGCTCATTGCTGGAGCCCTAACAGTGATTGGGCCTAACACTCTGGCTTTGGTCTAACCTTGCTTATATATTCTCAGAGTTTGAAATGTCTAGACCAGTGTTTCCCAACCTGGATGCCTCCAGCTGTTGCAAAACTACATCTCCCAGCATGCCCTGGGAGTTGTAGTTTTGCAATAGCTTGAGGCACCTTGGTTGGGAAACACTGGACTAGACTCTAAAACCTATTGACTTAAAGGGGTACTCCGGTGGAAAACTTTTTTTTTTTTTTTTTATCAACTGGTGCCAGAAAGATAAACACATTTTTTAATTGCTATTATTTAAAAATCGTAATTCTTCCAGTACTTATCAGCTGCTGTATGCTCCACAGGAAGTTTTTTTCTTTTTGAATATCCTTTGTCTGTCCACAGTGCTCTCTGCTGACACCTCTGTCCATGCCAGGAACTGTCCAGAGCAGTATAGGTTTGCTATGGGGATTTGCTCCTGCTCTGGACCGTTCCTGACATGGACAGAGGTGTCAGCAGAGAGCACTGTGGTCAGACAGAAGAGAAATTCAAAAAGAAAAGAGCTTGCCATGGAGCATACAGCAGCTGATAAGTACTGGAAGGATTAAGATTTTTTAAATAGAAGTCATTTACAAACATGTTTAACTTTCTGGCACCAGTTGATTTAAAAAATTGTTTTCCACCAGAGTGCCCCTTTAACTGAAGCCAATATTTCAGTTAAATGAATGGAGGTCTACCAATATGGGCTAATGGCCGACCACTGGAGCGCCCTAATTCAGGGCATTGTTGGGTCCCGTAAACCAGACCCTTAGTGATATCAGCGGTGATTCCAGGGTTAATTGTTACTGCATTGTATCTTCTCATTTCATATAGTAATGAGGAGTATCAAATGGTACCCCAATAAGGTAGCATTAAAGGGGGTATTCTGGTGAAATTCTGGAGATTTATCAAAACCTGTCCAGAGAAAAAGTTGCTGAGTTGCCCATGGCAACCAATCAGATCGCTACTTTCATTTTTAAAGAGGCCTGTGAAAAATGAAAGAAGCGATCTGATTGGTTGCTATGGGCAACTCAGCAACTTTTCCACTGGACAGGTTTTGATAAATCTCCCCCATTATATATATCTTGAAGGTTTGTCCCAATTCTATAAATTGCGATAGATGTTGGACTGTTCATTCTTTAGCTTTGTATGGAACATTCTTGGGATGACGTGCAGTAGTTATGGTTGTGAGATGGCGCTTCGATCTGCCGGTAAACACCAGTACATTAGATCACTTTTTCTGATGTTCAAGTAGATGGCGGTTTCAGGGGTCAGTACGGAGCAGTTTCTGGTTGGCTGGATGAGAGAGATACATTTTAGGCTCCTCTGCGGTCACTGGATTTTGTTGAGGAGGTCCAAGATATGCTCCTTGGGAAAAAATGCTAACAAGCTCCCTCCAGAAGAATACAGCATGTAACACTTGGAAAAAGCCGGGTTGTAACGCAAAACAAACGGTCGTCTGCTGATTAGGTGCAAAGTTTCTTTATTTAAGCCAGACAACAACGCGTTTCGAGGCAGCAGTGCCTCTTCATCAGGTAAAAGGCTTGTCAAGAAGAATACAGGAAGAATACGGTTTCTCTAGTGCCACCTATAGGTGGCTATCTTGTAATTCAATGTAAGCCTTGAAACGTGACTAGAGAGTGTAGGCTCTGTTCTGTGTAAGTTGACCAGTGCCGAGTTTTGTCCTGCCACTGATCTCGATTACTAATCCTGAGCATAGGCCATTAATAAACATACCTATTCTTGAGAACCCTTTAGGCCGCAGTGGTCTTCAATAGAGATGAGCGAACTTACAGTAAATTCGATTCGTCACGAACTTCTCGGCTCGGCAGTTGATGACTTATCCTGCATAAATTAGTTCAGCTTTCAGGTGCTCCGGTGGGCTGGAAAAGGTGGATACAGTCCTAGGAGGCTCTTTCCTAGGACTGTATCCACCTTTTCCAGCCCACCGGAGCACCGGAAGGCTGAACTAATTTACGCAGGAAAAGTCATCATCTGCCGAGCAGAGAAGTTCGTGACGAATCGAATTTACTGTAAATTCGCTCATCTCTAGTCTTCAACCTGCGGACCTCCAGATGTTGCAAAACTACAACTCCCAGCATGCCCGGACAGCCAACGGCTGTCCGGGCATGCTAGGAGTTGTAGTTTTGCAACATCTGGAGGTCCGCAGGTTGGAGACCACTGCTTTAGGGTCTATTCACACGTACAGCATCCTGCGCATATTTGATGCACAGGATCTGAAGCTGCAGATTTCACTATAAACTAAATAATTGAACACCGCTTCATATTCCGCGCATCAAGTATGCACAGGATACTTACTGTATGTGTTAATACACCCTAAAAGGGTTTTCCAGGATGGATGTGTTTATTATTGGCTTATGCTCAGGATACTGTAGGTGTCAGTAGCCTCTTATAGTAGAGTTTCTGGTAACTTTTTGATCTTTTAGCAATATACATTTCCATTATTTATTAATTTGGCTGGAGACTTGAAGGGGTACTCCGGTGGAAAACTTTTAAAATTTTTTTTTTTTTTTTTTTTTTTATCAACTGGTGCCAGAAAGTTAAACAGGTTTGTAAATGACTTCTATTAAAAAATATTAAACCTTCCAGTACTTATTAGCTGCTGAATACTACAGAGCAAATTCTTTTCTTTTTGGAACACAGAGCTCTCTGCTGACATCACAAGCACAGAGCTCTCTGCTGACATCTCTGTCCATTTTAACAACTGAAAAATCAAGAACAACATATTTCATATGTAATAGATTTATTAAAGTGCAACACTATAATCGTGTAGAGACTGGTACGGGCCAGTAATATTTACATAGACAGAAAAATACAGTATAAGTTGGATCATAGATGAACAGGGGATGACTGGTTTATCCCTATCTAGTGGCCCTGCCTGGCGAGACTGTAGGTCCCATGTCCTTATGACCTGGGCCTACACTGGAACCTCCTAGTGACCCTAGGCCCCCTCCCATAGACTTGCATTGAAGGGACGTGGCATTGCGAGGGGCGTGGTCATGACGTCACGACCCCCCCACCGCCTTCTCCAAGCATGGAGCAGCGGAGTACCCCTCTAAAGTTGTGCGTTATTTATATTGTATATTGGATCTCATGTGCTAAAGGCCATGTTCGACTGATCCTTGGCGACACAGTATTACTGTATGGGTGTCCCCTCTCTAGCCTAGGGCCACTAGGAGGTTCCAGTGTAGGCCCAGGTCATAGGGACCGGGGACCTACAGTCTCGCCAGGCAGGGCCACTAGATAGGGATAAACCAGTCATCCCCTGTTCATCTATGATCCAACTTATACTGTATTTTTCTGTCTGTGTATATATTTCTGGCCCGTACCAGTCTCTACACGATTATAGTGTTGCACTTTAATAAATCTATTGCATATGAAATATGTTGTTCTTGATTTTTGTGACGTTATCTTAACATATTTCCTCTTACCCCAGACGAGTAAACGTCTACACAAGTTACTTCTATGCGCTCATTTTAGGAACTGTCCAGAGTAGGAGAAAATCCCCATAGAATACATATACTGCTCTGGACAGTTCCTAAAATGGACAGAGATGTCAGCAGAGAGCACTGTGATCATGATGTCAGCAGAGAGCTCTGTGTTCCAAAAAGAAAATAATTTCCTCTGTAGTATTCAGCAGCTAATAGGTACTGGAAGGATTAAGATATTTTAATAGAAGTAATTTACAAATCTGTTTAACTTTCAGTCAACAGTTGATTTAAAAAAAAAAAAGTTTTCCACCAGAGTTCCCCTTTAAAGGAGTTCTCCACTTCTAGACATCTTATCCCCCTTGTCTGATCACGGGGGTCCCACGATCTCATTTAGAATGCTGGGTGTGGGGGGGTCGTGATTTCACGGCCACGCCCCTCATGACATTACATCACACCCCTCAATGCATTTCTATGCAAGGGGGTGTGGCAGCCACCACGCCCCCTCCCACAGACTTGAATTGAAGGGACGTGGCGTCGCGAGGGCCGTGGTCATGACGTCACGACCCCCCCACCGCCTTCTCCAAGCGTGGAGCAGCGGAGTACCCCTTTAAAGTTGTGCCTTTTTGTGAGAAACTCTTTAATGGGCCCAGGGTAGTGGAGTCGGAGTTCTCACGTTACTCGGGTAGAAGCACGTGATAGATGTTTTAGTTACAGATTGATCAGATACGTTATAGTAATTGTGACGTGCCGCCATTTTCTTTGCGCCCGGTTTTTCGCACGCTGCCATTGCTCAGCCTCCAGTACCGTATCCTTTGTAAGGCTCTGGCTGCTTCATGAAGCTCAATATAATTCATTCTTTCTCTTTTTGCTTTTTCCTTCCTTGCTTTCTCTGTTATTCCCGTTGTTTCCTATGAAGTCGTCTTCCAAATGGTTTTGGAAACTGGTCCCTGTAAGTGCTGCTCAGCTTCTGATCTGTGGTGTCTTAGTCCATAGTGTCCTCCATGTAACGCTCTATCCTCCATGTATAACCCCGTCCTCCACATCCATCCTTATGTGTAAAGCTTATTCATTTAGCATTGTGCATATCACGCTTCACTGTATACATCGATTACACTAGAACAGTGTTTCCCAACCAAGGTGCCTCCAGCTGTTCCAAAACTACAACTCCCAGCATGCCCGGACAGCCGAAGGCTGTCCGGGCATGCTGGGGGTTGTAGTTTTGCAACAGCTGGAGGCACCCTGGTTGGGAAACACTTCACTAGAGGTTGCTGGGGGTTGTAGTTTTGCAACAGCTGGAGGCACCCTGGTTGGGAAACACTGCACTAGAACATAGGGCACAAGCCACAGTCTGGTCATTCTGTTTTCAGTTTTTTGTGATGACGACCATTTTCAATAATCTTTTTCGGGACCAAATCAGGTTTCTTTTTTTTATCAATAATAAAATCATTTGTGCGTTTTATTTTAAAATTTTTAGGCTTTTAGTTTGTAAAATAAAAAAATAAAAAATAAATGTTTTTTTCAGTCTTTTTGATATTTTTCAGTCTTTTGTGGTTATCTAGAATTGATAGACTTTTTATTTGTGTTTGCTACAACGCCTCCTCTCTCCCCCTCCTCTCCTATCCCATCTGTGCTTGATTGACAGTCAGATGGAAGCCAAGCCCTGTTTCCAAATCTTTTTTTTTTGCGCAGGTATGAGATTTGGATACAGTGCTCGGCTTCAGCTGACTGTCAATCAAGCAAGAGAGGGGAGGGGGAGAGTGGAGGCATTCCAGCCGCTTTGCCTCAGAGAATAAAATCATATGCAGAGACAGATATATGAAAGATACAATGCTGTATGTCTCCTTGTTCTAACAGCATCTAATAGTGTCAGCAGTGTGGAACATGAGTGACAGCTCAGAGAGTCCCTTTAAAGGGGTACTCTGGTGAAAAACTATTAACATATCAACTGGCTCCAGAAAGTTAAACAGATTTGTAAATTACTTGCATTAAAAAATCTTAATCCTTTCAGTACTTATGAGCTTCTGAAGTTAAGGTTGTTCTTTTCTGTCTAAGTCCTCTCTGATGACACCTGTCTCAGGAACCGCCCAGTTTAACAGAGGTTTGCTATGGGGATTTGCTTCTAAACTGGGCGGTTCCCGAGACAGGTGTCATCAGAGAGCACTTAGACAGAAAAGAACAACCTTAACTTCAGAAGCTTATAAGTACTGAAAGGATTAAGATTTTTTAATAGAAGTAATTTACAAATCTGTTTAACTTTCTGGAGCCAGTTGATATATAAAAAAAAGTTTTTTTCCTGGATAACCCCTTTAATGATGAACTGACATAGAGAGAGGGGAAAAGGAAGTACAGAGCAGAGACTCCAACATGGCCGACTATGGCTTCCAACTAGACAAGGGACATATGTTCAGATGAAGACTAGTTGTATTATTCTTTGCTGTTTTGATCCAGATTGGGCTTTGTTTGCGTTATGGATTTGGTTTACATTTGGCTTATACACTGGAAAAAACTCAGAAAAATGTGCCAAATGTAAGTAGCCGATGTCTGCAGTCCCCCATATTATGTATATTGCATGGTCCCAGCAGTGATATTTAACAAAATCCTGTTAAATATGGTTAAAGTGATACTCCGGTGGAATATTTTTTTATTTTTTATTTTTTAAATTTAACTGCTGCCAGAAAGTTAAACAGATTTGTAAATGATTTCTATTAAAAAATTTTAATCCTTCCAGTACTTTTCAGCAGCTGCATACTACAGAGGAAATTCTTTTCTTTTTGAATTTCTTTTTTGTCTTGTCCACAGAGCTCTCTGCTGACCCCTCTGTCCGTGTCAGGAACTGTCCAGAGCAGCATAGGTTTGCTATGGGGATTTTCTCCTGCTCTGGACAGTTCCTGGTACGGGCATCGGGTGTCAGCAGAGAGCACTGTGGACAAGACAAAAAAGAAATTCAAAAAGAAAAGAATTTTCTCTGTAGTATTCAGCAGCTAATAAGTACTGGAAGGATTAAGATTTTTTTTTTTAATAGAAGTAATTTACAAATCTGTTTTACTTTCTGGCACCAGTTGATTTAAAAAAAATAAAAATAAAAATGTTTTCCACCGGAGTACCCCTTTAATAGAAATTTGGCTATATTCTGCTTTTTTTTATATTTTTTTCATTGAAAATAGAAATCTAAGACTCGTTGATACGTAGGACACAGCTTTTCTTTGCGGCCCGGTTCTTGTCCTCTCCTTTTTGTAGTGTTATATAACTGTTCCGTTCACGTCTTTGAGTCTCCGGAGCTGGGATTCACATACAGCTGTCACATGTCGCTAGAACATTCCATAAAATTCAGGCATCATTCACTTCCACTTTGTCTCTGGTTGACATTGGCGCCGACCCGCTGACTGTCTCCGCTTCTTTACAGGCCAGATACAGGAAGGAGCAGAATCTGTACAAACAGCTGCCATATATACCCCTCATGGAGAACATCTTAAAAGATGGCACCGATGGATGTGCCCTGGCCGCCCTCATCCACTTCTACTGCCCGGAGGTGATCAGATTGGAAGGTAGGTTTGTGCAGAAATGTGTAGGTTTTGGAGAATCGCTTATAATTTACTTCCCTTTTCCCTTCTCCTAAAATAAGGGATGTCGCATTGTTAAAGGGGTACTCCGCCCCAGACATCTTATCCCCTATCCAAAGAATAGGGAATAAGAGGTCTGATCGCGGGGGCACCCCAGACATCCGGTGCACAGAGCAAATTTCACTCCGTGTCAGTTGTGCGGCGGGGGCTCGGGACGTCACGTCCACGCCCTTCTTGTGACGCCACGTCCACGCCCCCTCAATGCAAGTCTATGGGAGGGGGCGTGACGGCAGGGCCGTCACGCCCCCTCCCATAGACTTGCATTGAGGGGGCTTGGCCGTGACATCACTAGCGGGGCGTGGCTGTGATGTCGCGAGCCTCCAGCTCTGCACCCGACGCTGTAAGCGAACACTGGGTGCAGCAGGGAACTCGCGGGGGTCCACAGCAGCGGGACCCCCGCGATCAGACATCTTATCCCCTATCCTTTGGGTAGGGGATAAGCTGTCTAGGGGCGGAGTACAACTTTAAGATATACCACTACTAGAGATGAGCGAACTTACAGTAAATTCGATTCGTCACGAACTTCTCGGCTCGGCAGTTGATTACTTATCCTGCGTAAATGAGTTCAGCTTCCAGGTGCTCCGGTGGGCTGGAAAAGGTGGATACATTCCTAGGAAAGAGTCTCCTAGGACTGTATCCACCTTTTTCCAGCCCACCGGAGCACCTGAAAGCTGAACTCATTTACGCAGGATAAGTAATCAACTGCCGAGCCGAGAAGTTCGTGACGAATCCGAATTTACTGTAAGTTCGCTCATCTCTAACCACAACCTATTGAGTTGTGGAAATCCAACTTGGCAGAATGCACCCCCCCCCCCCCCCCCCCCCCCGAGAACCTTTGGCATATGTTCACACTACAGCGTGTATATTCCTACCCGAAAATAAAGGCTGGGCTTCAGATTTCTGCTGTAGCTTGAATAAAGTTTGGAGGGTGAGTGCTGTCCTGTCTTCTGTTGTTGCATACATCTTATGGGTTGCGGTATGTCTGCAGCAGATCCGCAGGTATATTACACAAGGATTAGGCCATTTGTCATTCAGTAGGTCTAATCCTTGCCGATACCAACAAAAATAAGCGATGTTTCCACTGAATTTGTTTTTTTTGCCGTTTTGGCTTTAAAAATGCACAGTCATGTTTTTTTTTTTTTTTTTTGTGGAACATGAATAGGATAGGTGTAACCCAATTCACTTACATAGGATGCGGATTGTTGTAAGATTTGACGCGGATGATAATCCATTACCAATCCAACACGTGTGGACATAGCTTTTACAACCAAGTAGCCTCGGGGGGTTGCTGGAAGCAGAAGGGAACTCAGTCCCAGCAGGATTGACACGGACGTAATAGGGAGACATTTTTGCCCCTATGTTTCGGCCCTGCGGGCCATCAGAAATGCAGTCAGGCCAATATCACTCCCTCATTTTCTGGACCGGTGGAGGTTCCAAAGGTCAGACCGCCACCAATCGGAATGTTTTTTAGTCCGCTCTCCCTCCTATTTTCCGACGGTGAACAAACTCCTGGAGTTTTCCAATATAATAAAATTACTAATTTTGGGATGTCTTAAAGGGGTACTCCGCCCCTAGACCTCTTATCGCCTATCCAGAGGATAAGGTATAAGATGTCTGATCGCGGCGGTCCCGCTGCTGGGGGCAGCACCCACCATCTATGTGCAGCACCCAGTGTTTGTTTAGAACAGCGGGGGTCGTGATGTCACGGTTATGCCCCCCCTTGTGATGTCACGCCACGCCCCCTCAATGCAAGTCAGTAGAGAAAAGGGGAAAGGGTCGTTTTATACGTGCCCTGAAACGCGTCTAGAGGAGAAAAATAACCACATGATTGCCGCAGTCCAACAACCGCAGCTTCATCATTGTAAAGGACAGCAATATTTGGGCGTTATACCTTCAAGCGCTTCAAACCTTGCATATACCTTTAAGCGCTGAATATCCAGTATTCCATCTTGCCGAATTTTACTTACCTGACGTCAGGCGCCAAGGGGCTCTCCACGAGGCTGTTTTCCGTCATCGGAGCAGGTCCATCTATCTCCGAGACGCGCGACTTCCCATAGGCCTGTGGCAACCGGGCCAGTCGCTGCAGCGCCCGCCAGCACTGTAACGCAGCCTCCGCGGTGTATACCATCCGTCTCCCGGACGTCCAGCTATACGGCTTTACACTACGAACTATTTCCATCTGCAGGAGCTGGTAACTATAAATGGCGTCCTCTACTATTGCTTGAACTTTCTATTACACACTGATACGGCTACAACCAATATAGCGCAAGAAACGAATTATGCCGGTGCAACAAATGTCGGATTAGCGGAAGATCGCATTATACAGCGCTTTATATTTATTTTTATATTAATTGCTTTATTATTATTCTGTTTATTATTTATTTATTTTATATCACCTCCCCACAAGGGCCCTGTGTAAGGAGGTTGTTATTAATGTTATTTAATTTATAAATATTTTAGAAATAACATTTCTCATCATCAAAAGTGAAGCACAGTTCTATTAAATTTACTCATCATGTACCATGTTATGGTATTAGTCTAGAGGCTTATGGTACCTTTTCTCTTTTTATAGATTTGTAAATTACTTCTATTATTTTTTTTTTTTTAAATCCTTTCAGTACTTATGAGCTGCTGAAGTTGAGTTGTTCTTTTCTGTCTAAGTGCTCTCTTGATGGCACCTGTCTTGGGAACTGTCCAGAGTAGAAACAAATCCCCATAGCAAACCTCTTCTACTCTGTGCAGTTCCTGAGACAAGCAGAGATGTCAGCAGAGAGCACTGTTTCCAGACAGATAAGAACAACTCAACTTCAGCAGCTGATAATTATTGGAAGGATTAAGATTTTTTAATAGAAGTCATTTACAAATCTGTTTAACTTTCTGGAGCCAGTTGATTTAAAAAATAATTTTAATTTTTTTTCCTGGAATACCCCTTTAATTGCACTGGTAGAAGCTGGCTGGAAGGTACTACTCCATTGGTACTTAGTCCCGGATAAGTCGTCTAAGATGTTTCCAGCTGTTTTGCCGCTCTTCTTCTGTCTGTGCGGTGACGGGTACGATTACCTCTCCTCCTGGGGGGCAGTCTCCGTCTCTGTCACCCCAGGGAATATGGAGGTCAGTCATACACAGCGGAAATACATGACATTAACCACCAGTACTTGGCTAAATGTATTAGCCTCTGTCTCTGAGACTGAGTGCAGCCTGGTATGAAGGGGTTAACTTGTGGCTTCCCTAAATGTGTCCTTTGGTCCGTATATATATATATCCTACCTCTTGCTGTTGCGTGAGTGCACTGGGATGCGAGAATTTTCCTATGTATTATTTATCAGTCCAATTTTTGCGCAGTTCATAGGAGCCGAAGAGCGGCGTACGGCATAACAACATTGGGGGGGGGGGGGGGGGGGGGAGATTTATCAAAATCCGTGAAAAGAAAAATTGCCCATAGCAACCAATCAGATTTCATTTTTAACCCCCTAAGGACGGACCCATTTTTTACCTCTATGACCGGTCCCTTTTTTTTTTTTTTTTTTTTTGACATGTATCTCTTTAAATGGTAATAACTTTAGAACGCTTTTTCTGAGATAGTTTTTTCGTGGCATTTTGTACAGTGGTCCCTCAAGTTACAATATTAATTGGTTCCGGGACGACCATTGTATGTTGAGACCATTGTATGTTGAGACCATAACTCTATGGAAACCTGGTAATTGGTTCTGAAGCCACCAAAATGTCATCCAAAAATAGGAAAAAGTGGGGACTAAAGAAAAATAAGTAGATAACTAATACAGATAAAGCAAATCCTTACATATAAAAGTAATAAAGATCTGCTGGGAGCTGTAATCACTGTCTATGTCAGTGTTTCCCAACCAGGGTGCCTCCAGCTGTTGCAAAACTACAACTCCCAGCATGCTGGGAGTTGTAGTTTTGCAACAGCTGGAGGCACCCTGGTTGGGAAACAATGGTTTATGTAGAGGACAGGAGCTTCTTCAGGGTCCTATACAGTACACACAGAGTTCCAAATGGAGCCGCCCTTACTTGGTGTCCAAAGGAGCAGCTAACCCTGGCACAGGTAAGGAGTAGTACAGAACTTGTAGTTCCTCCCTGTACTGTAGGGGGCGCTACCAGACATCCAGTCAGTGCATGCACTTCAGTAATAGAGGTGATTTACCAGTAAAATGGCCATTCTGATTGGTCAGTTCCTCCAGTTGTGACACGTGTCACAGATCTGGACTGTCCGTAACATTGTATGTTGAGTCTGGTTTCAAGTTACAATGGTCTTTTCTATAGTTGAAACTATTGTATGTTGAGGCCATTGTAAGTTGAGGGATCACTGTACTTTATATAACTGGTGCATTTTTGTTGACACATGCAGCATTTTTTGTGAAAAACTTCAAAATATTGTGAAAAACTGGAAAATTTCTGGCATTTTTTTTAATGGTGTACACTGTGCGGTAAAAGTGATGTTATATTTATTCTGTGGGTCAGTACGATTATGGCGATACCCATTTTATATCGCTTTCTATGTTCTTTTTCCTTTTCTGAGCAAAATTCTTTTTCTGCCATTCATTTTCCAACAGCCGTAACTTTTTTATTTTTCGTCCGACGCCAGTGAGTAAGGGCTTATATTTTGCGGGATGAGCTGTACTTTTTATTTGCATCATTTTTGTGCTACGTGCTCCCTTTTGATCTTTTTTATTCCGCTATTTGTACCAAAATTGGGGAATTTTGCGGGTTTTAAAAATTTTTTTTTTTTTTTACGGCGTTCACCGTGCAGGATAATTTACATTATAGTTTTATAGACGTGGCAATACCTATTATGTATATGATTTGTGTTTTTGAGCTTTTTTGGGGATAATACAGGTCTTTTATTGGAAAAGGGAAATTTTTTATTTTACACTTCATACTTTTATTGAAGAACTTTTTACTTTATTTTATGCTCTTTTTACAGTTTATGCTATGCTGCAATACATTTGTACTGCAGCACAGTAAGACCTGATGAGCTGCACACGCTACAGCCTCTGGCTGGATCTCACAGGCTTCCGTAGCAGGCATACAGGAGGTCATAATCTGACCTCCTGCTGCCATAGCAACCAACGGTGACCCGCGATCGTATCGCGGCGGCGCCGTTGGTGAACAGGGGGAGAGCGCTCCCCCTGTCAACACCATAGATGCCTTGATCAGGATTGATCACGGCATCTAGGGGGTTAATGCTGCCTTGACCGGCGCGATTGCGGCTCTGGCAGCTGCGGCGGGACTCGAGCTGTGATTGACAGCTGCATCCCGTCGCCGATCCCCAGCGCTGCCCGTGGCAGTGCCGGAGATCGCTTGGACGTATGCAAACGTCCAATTGCGTGAACGTTACGGATGCTTGGACGTATGTATTCGTCCTATAGCGGGAAGGGGTTAAAAGGGGCTGTTCAAAATGAAAGAAGAGATCTGATTGGTTGCTATGGGCAACTGGTCAACTTTCCCTCTGCACAGGTCTTGATAAATCTTCCCCAGGGCCCTTTTATTTTCCTTGACTCTGTTTTATAGTGCAGTGGTCTTCAACCTGCAGACCTCCAGATGTTGCAAAACTACAACTCCCAGCATGCCCGGAGTTGTAGTTTTGCAACATCTGGAGGTCCGCAGGTTGGAGACCACTGTTATAGAGAATCGTCATGTCCTGAACTTGCGTCATTCATTGTGTAGAACTGACAGCCGACACAGGTTGTTTTTGCCTTTTATTTCAGTTTCTCAAAGCAAGGATGGATTTACTATGTATATATATATATATATATATAGCTTGTACTCATTTTCTGCACTACAGTCTGTTTATTCATTGCTTTAGCTGGGGGTACACCCTAAAAGCGTACCTGTTATATCACAGAAAGAAATAATCACAATGAAAGAGAGGAACTCCAGCTCAGTTCGGGAAGATAAGGCTTTAGTCACATCAACGAGGCAACAGGTACAGGAAGGAAGTGACGCGTTTCGGCCAGGTGCTGGCCTTAGTCATACAATGATTAGAAGTTCTAACCCTTATATATGGTTCCGAGAGTGGGGGCAGGTGGGGGCAGGTGCACAAAGACAATCAATTGCCGGCAACTCCCATTCACACTCGGATCCATCCCTGTTTCCCCGAAAATACACCCTACCCCGAAAATAAGCCCTAGCTGGATTAACGGGGTGGGCTGCAATATAAGCCTTACCCCGAAAATAAGACCTAGGCAATGCCCAGGCTGCAAATATTAAAAAACAAACTTTAACTTACCTTCGTCCTCCGTTTCCCCATTGCTAAGGAACCGGCCTCATGGTCCCTCCGCTGTTCTTGCTGCTTCCTGGGGATGGGAACGTCACAGAGCCTTCAGCCTTTCACCGGCCGCAGAGATGTCCCACCTCGGCCGATGATAGGCTGAGCCCACTGTCATGTAAGAAGCCGGCCGGCTCCTTACATGACAATGCGCTCAGCCTATCATCGGCAGAGGCGGGACATCGCTGCGGCTGGTGATAGGCTGAAGGCTCTGTGACGTTCCCATCCCCAGGAAGCAGCAAGAACAGCGGAGGGACCATGAGGCCGGTTCCTTAGCAACAGGGAAACGGAGTACGAAGGTAAGTTAAAGTTTGTTTTTTAATATTTGCAGCCTGGGCACAGGAATACAAAGTACAGCACAGCGGCTGATAATTATTTGGCGGGGGGGGGGGGGGGGGGAAGAAGCAGCGCTCGCGGGTGACATACGGTATGATTAGACCCCCGATGTGGGGTGCTGGGCTGATAAACGGGCGGGGAGGGGGGGGGGGGGACGTTGGGGGGGCAATGTATGTTGTTACGGTACATACCTTAAATAAATAAGCCCTTCCCTGAAAATAAGCCCTAGTGTGTTTTTTGTGACTGAAATTAATATAAGACCCGGTCTTCTTTTCGGAGAAACACGGTAGGGGGAGATTTATCAAAACCTGTGCAGAGGAAGAGTGGTGCAGTTGCCCATAGCAACCAATCAGATTGCTTCCTTCATTTTCCACAGGCCTCTTTAGAGGCCTGTGGAAAATGAAAGAAGCAATCTGATTGGTTGCTATGGGCAACTGCACCACTCTTCCTCTGCACAGGTTTTGATAAATCTCCCCAATAGAGAAAAAAAAGAGTATTTAGAAAATGTACAAGTCGATATCGTATAATGTGAACGAATAGTTAAAAAAAAACATTTATTTTATTATCTGAAATATATGAAGGTGGACAATGAATAAAAATAGATGTTCTTACGGTGCTTATGAGCGAGATTGCATGCGTACAAGGAAAACCATGCACCAAATGCATTTGTTCACAGCAGCAGAAAAATAGAATTGTTTTCTAGTATACTATGTGAACAGCGGCATAAAAACGTGGTGAATACCTATGATGAAGTTTTTCTAAAATGAAGGAATATATATATATACACCACCATGCACACAGATATATAGAAGGAATTGCAACATGTTTAGCTAAATATAGCAACAATAGATACAATGTTTTCAAATGTATAATCTCATATGTTATATTTGCAAGAGAAGGTTATATGTAACAAGATATAGATTATTATTAACCGCAGAATGGTGAGAAAAAGGACACATTGTAATAGTAACAATGTAAATGTACGACACATAAAACTATATTTAACTATATTTAACCCATGAACATTGAAAGAAATAATGCTTCTATGTGTTACTCACTGGGTCATACAGATAATTTACATGTCTCTCTTTTTATGTGTCTAGCTTCTATATTTGACTCACAAATCCACTGCTCACTCATTCTGACACCCGCTGCTCAGGAAGGGGCGTGTCTGAGGCAAGCAATGAGCCTACCCTCACTCGCCATGCATTCACCTCTTCCCTGAGTCTGCTGTGATGTGCTGGGTCTCTTCATCCGATCACTGCAGGCTGCTCTGTAACCCCCTCTTCTCTGTTTTCATGCTAATAGGACAGGAGTGAGCACAGAGGAGCGCTTTCACTTCCGGGGCTTTGTCCCAGCCTGTCCTTCGGCTGGGACAAAGATGATGCTGCAGCCGGACAGGATTATGGTCTGGTTGTTATGGGCACCTCTAGTGGCCATTTTTATTAGCCATGATTTCTATAAAAGGGAGATAACATTTTCCTATAAAGGATATAGGAAAGGTTAATGTTTTGCCAAGATGTACAACATATAAATAGTTTTTAATTCTGGCAGTGCCCATGCATGGCAATGTGCCCCTTCAATGAGCTGTTCTGCGAGAATCACTGTGCCAGGGCCCCCAATTTTTGTATATATTGCTGGACTATCGGACTTCCCGTAAGATAATTTGGTGTCGGGGTGCGATGTGAGGTGTAGGGGCAGATGGTGTTAACCCCTAAGTGTTCGTGACGCCAGGGCGTGGTTTGCCTATGTAACCACCTGAAGGTAGCACCGCTAGTCCTAGGTTAGGCAGGGCAAATAATTGTCCAGGTTAAGGTTAACGGTAGCTTTTACTAAGGTAGACAGATGGTAATAGTCTTTACAGCTCGGCCAGGATCCCAGAGAGGTGACCAGTAACACAAGGGACCTTGCAGCTTGCTGGGACTTGCAGTGACTTAACAGACTTAAGCACAGCCACGCTGACTATAATAGACTTGACTTGACTGAAGATAGTGACAGCAGATAAAGATGACTTGACTTACTGACTTGTGGCTGTAATTTAGGCTTGAGGTCTCCAGATGTGCTGGACGCTAGCTCTGAGACGTCTGTACTGGACTTGACCTCAGGATCTAAGATTGTGTGAGAGAGATTGTAGTACCTCCCCCTCTTATAAAGGGTGGCTGAGCAAGGAACCCATAGGCTAGCTGTGGGTCATCTGGTTACCTGGTGCTCTCTGGGTAACATATGACTTAAACATGTAACAACCCTTATCATGTGACTAACAATCATGTGACCATATCAAAGGTCCTTTACACTAAATATACAACCTATTTACATTATGGGGGAACACTGCAGGAGAGCCCTGAGGACATACAGGGACTCAACCTGACAGGACTGTAGGAGCATATCCTGTACTGGGACATCACACTAATAAAGCTGAATCTGTGGCCTGTTCATGACTATAAAAAGATGTTTCCCAACCAGGATGCCTCCAGCTGTTGCAAAACTACAACTCCCAGCATTCCCCGTAAAGCCCATAACGGAGCTGCAGCATATTTTACGCTGCGGATCCGACGCTGACAGCCCTATACTGTGCCTGCTCTGTCTGCTTGATAAAGCTGTCTGCTGTTATGAGCCGACACATAGGGACCTGTGAATCGCCGCGCGCACGCACAGTGTACTCACACTGGGGAAGATTTATCAAAACCTGTCCAATGGAAAAGTTGCTGAGTTGCCCATAGCAACCAATCAGATCGGTGCTTTCATTTTTGAAAAGGCCGATAAAAAATGAAAGAAGCGATCTGATTGGTTGCTATGGGCAACTCAGCAACTTTTCCTCTGGACAGGTTTTGATAAATCTCCCCCATTGAGTATACTGACCTAGGCCGAGAGCGGCCGCGATGTCGGCGTACACTGTGCATGTGCGCAGCGACTTGAACGTCCCTGTGTGTCTGCTCATAGCGGCGGATTGCTGCAACAAGCAGACAAAGTAGGCACAGCCAAAGGCTGTCCGGGCATGCTGGGAGTTGTAGTTTTGCAATAGCTGATGGCACCCTGGTTGGGAAATAGGCCACAGGTTAGCTTGAACAGCTCATTGGAATCGTCTGTAACCATCTTGATATTTTTTTTTTTTTTTTTTTACAAAATATTTAGTTTATTCAATGATTTCTTCTCTTGCTTTTGTAGATATTTGCTTTAAAGAGTCCATGTCCCTGGCCGACAGCCTGTATAACCTCCAGATAATTCAGGAATTCTGCCAAGAGTATCTCAATGGATGCTGCCATTTTAGCTTGGAAGATATGCTCTACGCATCGTCCTCCATCAAGGTCTGTGCTTAGGTTATTGTATGGAAATTGTAACAATGTAAGTGTCCCGAGTGTTTTGTGTAACAATGTAAGTGTCCCGAGTGTTTTGTGTAACAATGGAAGTGTCCTAGTGTTTTGTGCAACAATGTAAGTGTCCCGAGTGTTTTGTGTAACAATGGAAGTGTCCTAGTGTTTTGTGCAACAATGTAAGTGTCCCCAGTGTTTTGTGTAACAATGTAAGTGTCCCGAGTGTTTTGTGTAACAATGGAAGTGTCCTAGTGTTTTGTGCAACAATGTAAGTGTCCCGAGTGTTTTGTGTAACAATGTAAGTGTCCCGAGTGTTTTGTGTAACAATGTAAGTGTCCCGAGTGTTTTGTGTAACAATGGAAGTGTCCCGAGTGTTTTGTGTAACAATGGAAGTGTCCCGAGTGTTTTGTGTAACAATGGAAGTGTCCTAGTGTTTTGTGTAACAATGGAATTGTCCCGAGTGTTTTGTGTAACAATGTAAGTGTCCCGAGTGTTTTGTGTAACAATGTAAGTGTCCCGAGTGTTTTGTGTAACAATGGAAGTGTCCCGAGTGTTTTGTGTAACAATGTAAGTGTCCCGAGTGTTTTGTGTAACAATGGAAGTGTCCCGAGTGTTTTGTGTAACAATGTAAGTGTCCCGAGTGTTTTGTGTAACAATGTATGTGTCCCGAGTGTTTTGTGTAACAATGTAAGTGTCCCGAGTGTTTTGTGTAACAATGTAAGTGTCCCGAGTGTTTTGTGTAACAATGTAAGTGTCCCGAGTGTTTTGTGTAAGAATGTAAGTGTCCCGAGTGTTTTGTGTAACAATGGAAGTGTCCCGAGTGTTTTGTGTAACAATGGAAGTGTCCCGAGTGTTTTGTGTAACAATGGAAGTGTCCCGAGTGTTTTGTGTAACAATGGAAGTGTCCCGAGTGTTCTGTGTAGCAATGTAAGTGTCCCGAGTGTTTTGTGTAACAATGGAAGTGTCCCGAGTGTTTTGTGTAACAATGTAAGTGTCCCGAGTGTTTTGTGTAACAATGGAAGTGTCCCGAGTGTTTTGTGTAACAATGTAAGTGTCCCGAGTGTTTTGTGTAACAATGTATGTGTCCCGAGTGTTTTGTGTAACAATGTAAGTGTCCCGAGTGTTTTGTGTAACAATGTAAGTGTCCCGAGTGTTTTGTGTAACAATGTAAGTGTCCCGAGTGTTTTGTGTAACAATGTAAGTGTCCCGAGTGTTTTGTGTAACAATGGAAGTGTCCCGAGTGTTTTGTGTAACAATGGAAGTGTCCCGAGTGTTTTGTGTAACAATGTAAGTGTCCCGAGTGTTTTGTGTAACAATGTATGTGTCCCGAGTGTTTTGTGTAACAATGTAAGTGTCCCGAGTGTTTTGTGTAACAATGTAAGTGTCCCGAGTGTTGTGTGTAACAATGTAAGTGTCCCGAGTGTTTTGTGTAACAATGTAAGTGTCCCGAGTGTTTTGTGTAACAATGTAAGTGTCCCGAGTGTTTTGTGTAAGAATGTAAGTGTCCCGAGTGTTTTGTGTAAGAATGTAAGTGTCCCGAGTGTTTTGTGTAACAATGTATGTGTCCCGAGTGTTTTGTGTAACAATGTAAGTGTCCCGAGTGTTTTGTGTAAGAATGTAAGTGTCCCGAGTGTTTTGTGTAGCAATGGAAGTGTCCCGAGTGTTTTGTGTAACAATGGAAGTGTCCCGAGTGTTTTGTGTAACAATGTAAGTGTCCCGAGTGTTTTGTGTAAGAATGTAAGTGTCCCGAGTGTTTTGTGTAACAATGGAATTGTCCCGAGTGTTTTGTGTAACAATGGAAGTGTCCCGAGTGTTTTGTGTAACAATGGAAGTGTCCCGAGTGTTTTGTGTAACAATGGAAGTGTCCCGAGTGTTTTGTGTAACAATGTAAGTGTCCCGAGTGTTTTGTGTAACAATGTAAGTGTCCCGAGTGTTTTGTGTAACAATGTAAGTGTCCCAAGTGTTTTGTGTAACAATGTATGTGTCCCGAGTGTTTTGTGTAACAATGTAAGTGTCCCGAGTGTTTTGTGTAACAATGTAAGTGTCCCGAGTGTTTTGTGTAACAATGGAAGTGTCCCCAGTGTTTTGTGTAACAATGGAAGTGTCCCGAGTGTTTTGTGTAACAATGTAAGTGTCCCCGAGTGTTTTGTGTATCGTTCAGAACAAAGCTGAACGTGCATCTGTCGGCTCTTTTTTTTATGATAGAGCTGCAGATACCATAATAAGTTGATATCAAACATACCTCTGCTAGTGTAGATGGGTTGGCCACCACTTATTAAATTATGATTTTCTCTTTGGGTTCTGGTGTCAAGGAGGCGGGATCCAAGTGCTTAAGTGCCTCAGTAGCAATTACCTCCTGTGTCCCTCTACCTGTGTTCTCTCCCTTCACAGATAATGTTCTCCCCCATCACAGATAATGTTCTCTCCCCCATCACAGATAATGTTCTCCCCCATCACAGATAATATTCTCTCCCCCATCACAGATAATGTTCTCTCCCCCATCACAGATAATGTTCTCCCCCATCACAGATAATGTTCTCTCCCCCATCACAGATAATGTTCCCTCCCCCATCACAGATAATGTTCCCTCCCCATCACAGATAATGTTCCCTCCCCATCACAGATAATGTTCTCCCCCATCACAGATAATGTTCCCTCCCCCATCACAGATAATGTTCTCTCCTCCATCACAGATAATGTTCCCTCCCCATCACAGATAATGTTCTCTCCCCCATCACAGATAATGTTATCTCCCCCATCGCAGATAATGTTCCCTCCCCCATCGCAGATAATGTTCTCTCCCCCATCACAGATAATGTTCCCTCCCCCATCACAGATAATGTTCTCTCCCCCATCACAGATAATGTTCTCTCCCCCATCACAGATAATGTTCTCTCCCCCATCACAGATAATGTTCTCTCCCCCATCACAGATAATGTTCTCTCCCCCATCACAGATAATGTTCTCTCCCCCATCACAGATAATGTTCTCTCCCCCATCACAGATAATGTTCTCCTCCATCACAGATAATGTTCTCTCCCCCATCACAGATAATGTTCTCCCCATCACTGATAATGTTCTCTCCTCCATCACAGATAATGTTCTCTCCTCCATCACAGATAATGTTCCCTCCCCCATCACAGATAATGTTCTCTCCCCCATCACAGATAATGTTCTCTCCTCCATCACAGATAATGTTCTCTCCTCCATCACAGATAATGTTCCCTCCCCATCACAGATAATGTTCTCCCCCATCACAGATAATGTTCTCCTCCATCACAGATAATGTTCTCCCCCATCACAGATAATGTTCTCTCCCCCATCACAGATAATGTTCTCTCCCCCATCACAGATAATGTTATCTCCCCCATCACAGATAATGTTCTCTCCCCCATCGCAGATAATGTTATCTCCCCCATCGCAGATAATGTTCTCTCCCCATCACAGATAATGTTCTCTCCTCCATCACAGATAATGTTCTCTCCCCCATCACAGATAATGTTCTCTTCCCCATCACAGATAATGTTCTCTCCTCATCACAGATAATGTTCTCCCCATCACAGATAATGTTCTCTCCTCCATCACAGATAATGTTCCCTCCCCATCACAGATAATGTTCTCTCCCCCATCACAGATAATGTTCTCTCCCCCATCACAGATAATGTTCTCTCCTCCATCACAGATAATGTTCTCTCCCCCATCACAGATAATGTTCTCTCCCCCATCACAGATAATGTTATCTCCCCCATCACAGATAATGTTATCTCCCCCATCACAGATAATGTTCTCTCCCCCATCACAGATAATGTTCTCCCCCATCACAGATAATGTTCTCCCCCATCACAGATAATGTTCTCCCCATCACAGATAATGTTCTCTCCTCCATCACAGATAATGTTCTCCCCATCACAGACAATGTTCTCTCCTCCATCACAGATAATGTTCTCTCCTCCATCACAGATAATGTTCTCTCCTCCATCACAGATAATGTTCTCTCCCCCATCACAGATAATGTTCTCCCCCCATCACAGATAATGTTCTCTCCCCCATCACAGATAATATTCTCTCCCCCATCACAGATAATGTTCTCTCCCCCATCACAGATAATGTTCTCTCCCCATCACAGATAATGTTCTCCTCTTCCATCACAGATAATGTTCTCTCCCCATCACAGATAATGTTCTCTCCCCATCACAGATAATGTTCTCTCCCCATCACAGATAATGTTCTCTCCCCATCACAGATAATGTTCTCCCCCATCACAGATAATGTTCTCCCCCATCACAGATAATGTTCTCCCCCATCACAGATAATGTTCTCCCCCATCACAGATAATGTTCTCCCCCATCATAGATAATGTTCTCTCCCTCAAAAAAACTGTTTTGTTTTTTTTCCCCAAGGAATTAAAAATTTTAAGTATGAGAATGTACAATTCTTCTACAGTTCCTCCTCTATAATTTTCCCTATGCAGCCTGTACATACCTGAGATGAATTGCTGTATTCATGTACTTTCCATGCCGTCCTCCTCCAGCCTCTTGACTGACGTGGCAGTTCATCACACCTTCTCAATGAACCCTCAGAACTCTTTATGGCAGTGTTTCCCAACCAGGGTGTCAACTTTTGGCTGCCATGGCATGCTGGGAGTTGTAGTTTGGCAATGGCTGGAGGTACCCTGGTTAGGAAACACTGCTATAATGTGTTTCCTTACCAGGGGAGGACAACATTACCTGCGATGGGGAGAGGAAAACATTTTATGGAAGTGTTTTCCAACCACAGTGCCTTCTGCTGCTGCCAAACGACAACTCCCAGCATGCCATGACAGCCGGAGGCTGTCATGGCATGCTGGGAGTTGTCGTTTGGCAATGGCTGGAGGTACACAGGTTAGGAAACCCTTCCTAACCAGGGTGGAGAACATTATTTGTGATAGGGGGGGAAGAGAACATTTGTCTTGGGGTATGTTCACACAGGTGGATATGCTGCAGATTTTCTGCAGTCAATTTGAATTCTCCTAAATTGCAGTTTATTAGAGTAGCAGAAGAGTTTGTCCACATACTGTAAAAAAAAAACATAAAAACGTATTAAATATTTGCCATAAACTGACCTACGGTTTGGATTTTAAATTCTCATGATCAGTCAGTTTGAGCCACGAAAACTCTGTGAATTTAATGTCGATTTTTCACATTGACTTCAATTGAAAACTCTAAATCAGCAATAATTCCACAATTGTAGCAGGTTTTGCTGTGGGAAAAGCCATGGAAATGCAGCAAAATTCCCAACTGCAGATTGTGTAAATTCTACATTATTAAAATAATCTGCTTCAAAATCTGCAGTGGCAAGTCCACACCAAAAGCGGCACATATTGATGTGCATTCTTTTCTGTGGATTTGTCATTAAAGAGAAGCTGTCATCAAACCATATTTTCTAAATTAACTCAGATTATATTCCCTAACTACTCCTAACACCCCTCCTGCCCTTAAAAATGTTTTCCGAGCTTTAGAAAGCTGTGTATCCTACCTTTCCTCTTGCTCACATTGTGTGAGCTCCAAGCTGGAGAAAGTGGGCGTTCCCCAGCAGGTGTGATGTCACTGAAGCCTGTGAGAGCTGTGCCATGCCCCACACCCACTTCCTGAGTTTGGTCTCCTGTCAGGCCAGGAGGAGACCAAACTAACTGTTTGGGAACAGAACAGAGCCACCTAGTGGCTGTTTTTACAGTCACATTAAAAACCATATAAAGGTTGATCATTTTAAAGGGGTACTCCGCCCCTAGACATCTTATCCCCAATCGAAAGGATAGGGGATAAGATGTCAGATCGCGGGGTCCCGCCGCTGGGGACCCCCTGGGATCTCGGCTGCAGCACCCACCTGTTGCGGCTTCCAGCAGTGCTGGAGGCTCTCATCCTAACGCCTCTCGACCACGGTGACGGGAGATCGTGACGTCACGTCTCCGCCCCCGTGTTAAGTCACGCCCGCCCCCTCAATGCAAGTCTATGGGAAGGGGTGTGATGGCTGCCACGCCCCCTCCCATAGACTTGCATTGAGGGGCGGGGCGGGACATCACACTGGGGAGGAGTCGTGACATCACGATCTCACGTCACCGTGGTCGGGAGCCGAAGCCTCCAGCGTTTCCAGAAGGCGCAACAGATGGGTGCTGCAGCCGAGATCCCGGGGGTCCCCAGCGGCGGGACCCCCGTGATCTGACATCTTATCCCCTATCCTTTGGATAGGGGATAAGATGTCTAGGGGCGGAGTACCCCTTTAACAGCAAGTAAATAACAGCGTATCTTATAATTACATAAGGAACAATATATAAAAAGTTTAGTTTGGTGACAGATATTCTTTAACCCTGTGTGAACTCCACTTATAAGGGGACTTTTCATGATAACAATCTGCAGGCATTCAGTTCTAGAGCAGGAAAACATAAGCAGATTGTTTGTTTTTTTGTAGGGAAAAATTCTGTATCACTTGTCTTTTTTTGGGCTTAGGAGTCCAGTGGGCGGTCTTACTCAGTCACCAATAGGACTGCATGCTGGATTGGACTGGAATAACACTCTATGAACCTTATGCAGTGGTTCCTGCTTATTTGATTTATTTTTAATTTTATAAAATGTATGTATTTTTAACCTTGTGAAGACTAATTGTGTAATCTTTTTGTCACATAAAGCAGGCACATTCTTTATTCTCTTTTTATTATTTGTCTCGACAGGCCAATTATTTGGTATTCATGGCAGAACTTTTCTGGTGGTTTGAAGTAGTGAAGCCATCATTTGTACAGCCGAGAGTGGTTGATACACAAGGTAAGCTGACAGTGCGCATGTTTATTGTTAAAAGGGCAATGGTATATGTCAAAGGTTATCGATCGGTCGGGGTCTGAGTGTTCACTCATGCTAGCAATCGGTGGAGGTCTGATCACTCAACCCTGACT
This sequence comes from Hyla sarda, assembly GCF_029499605.1. Lineage (NCBI taxonomy): Eukaryota > Metazoa > Chordata > Amphibia > Anura > Hylidae > Hyla > Hyla sarda. Next base: position 35,688,155 of record NC_079194.1, read on the forward strand.
GATCAAAAGAACTAAAATATCTGTAGGTAGTATCTTTTTTAGTGACAGGTACTCTTTAAGGGTAGGGTCACCCGTAACGGATCTGCAGCGTATTTTAAACTGCGGATCCGCCGATGACAACCCTTTACTGCTGTGCCTGCTCTGTCTGCTTGTTAAAGCAGTCTGCCGATACGAGCCGACACATAAAGACCTGCGATTCACCACGTGCACGCACAATGCACTCACACTGGGTACACCGAGCTAGGCCGAGAGGCGGCCACGATGTCGGCGTACACTGTGCATGTACGCAGCGACTCGAACGTCCCTGTGTGTCTGCTCATAGCGGCGGATTGCTTCTACAAACAGACAAAGCAGGCACAGCCAAAGGCTGTCCGGACATGCTGGGAGTAGTAGTTTTGCAACAGCTGGAGGCACCCTGGTTGGGAAAGACTGCTCTAGGGTAAAATACGTTGCGGACAAATTACGTGTGACGCAACCTAGGGGTGAGTTCCCACCTAGCGTATACGCAGCGTATTTCACGCTGCGCAAAATTTGCGGCAGCAGCGGGAAATACGCTGCGTATTCCTCTCTCACTATACACACAGGGCTTTCCGATGGCAGCCTTATGTGCGCAGTGAGTTTTGGAGGCGGAGCCGTGCGTCACAGTCATGACGGCACATGTCCCCGCCTCTAAAACTCACTACACGCATAGGGCTGCCGCCGGAAAGCCCTGTGTGTATTGTGAGCGAGGAATACGCAGCCTATTTCCTGCTGCTGACGCAAATTTTGCACAGCGTGAAATACGCTGCGTATACGCCAAGTGGTAACGCACCCTAAATCAGTTTTCAGAAAGCTGTAGAATATTCTTAGCATAGCAGCAAATGGTTATGAAAGCTATCCTAATCTGCGGTCAGAAAAGGCAAAAGGAATTCATACAGATAAGAATAAATTTGGCCAAACCTGATAATTTAGGCTGACTGCTTCATGTGTTTGGGGCATCTAGAGTGTGCCGGTAGATTACCGTATTTTTTGCCGTATTAGACGCACTTTTTCTTCCCCAAAACTGTGGGGGGGAAAAGTTGGTGCATCTTATACGGCGAATACCTGCGGCCATCAATGGCCAGGACCCGCCGCTAATACAGGACATCACCGATCGCGGTGATGCCCTGTATTAACCCTTCAGACGCGGCGATCAAAGCTGACCGCGGCGTCTGAAGCGAAAATAACACTAACCCGGCAGTGAAATCGCAGCGTCCTGAACAGCTTACAGGACACCGGGAGGGACCTCACCTGCCTCCTCGGTGTCTGCTCTGTGCCGGGATCCCCTGTGCTCTCCTTCGACATCGTCGCGCACGCCGTCATCCAATAGGAGCGGTGTGCGTAGCGACGTGATGACAGAGAGCGTGGATCCCGGGGAAGAAGTCCGGAGCGTCGGGGACACCATGGGGACGCGGCGACAGCGATGGAGCGACATCCAGGACAGCGGTGACGGGTCCGGAGCGGCGGCCCTCCAGATGTTGCAAAACTACAACTCCCAGCATGCCCGGACAGCCAACGGCTGTCCGGGCATGCTGGGAGTTGTAGTTTTGCAATATCTGGAGGTCCGCAGGTTGAAGATCACTGTTGGGTGCAGAATAGAGATGAGTGAACTTACAGTAAATTCGATTTGTCACGAACTTCTCGGCTCGGCGGTTGATGACTTTTCCTGCATAAATTAGTTCAGCTTTCAGGTGCTCCTGTGGGCTGGAAGAGGTGGATACAGTCCTAGGAGACTCTTTCCTAGGACTCTATCCACCTTTTCCAGCCCACCGGAGCACCGGAAAGCTGAACTAATTTATGCAGGATAAGGCATCAACTGCCGAGCCAAGAAGTTCGTGACAAATTGAATTTACTGTAAGTTCGCTCATCTCTAGAACAGAATCTTTTTTTTCTAGATTTTGCACCTTTAAAATAGGGGGGCGTCTTATATGCCGGTGCGTCCTTTAGGGCGAAAAATACGGTATATGAGATGTAAAAATGGATCAGGCATGTTGAATTTCAGCACCTGATCTTATTTTTCTCAAGGGAGATAAGCCGCTGCCAGAAACGGTGCATGTATATGGGGAGGACGGGAGGAATGGCTGTCAATCATTTGACATCGATTGGAGGGGTATGGACAATATGTGGAAATACAGTCCAGTGACTTCTCAGTACTATGGGTGGTCTTCCACATGGACGTTTTTAATGGGGATTATTAAATTAAATCACCAGGAACTATTAACTATTATTTAAAGAAAGTTTATATGTCAGACATATTTTGAAAGAATTTTTTATGTTTTTTTTTTCTCAATTTTCTTTATTTTTTTTAAATAATTAAAAAATAATCCAGAAATGTAGCAATTTCCATTCTGGCAAATAATTATTTGAAATGTGCTTTTCTTTGGAGAAACTTTTCATCAGTCTTCTCAATATCATCGCAGGCAGATTACAGTGAAAGGTGACATCGGTTTATAGATAAGGTGGGATCAGGTCATTCCCAATAGGTTATTGTCATAGCTCCTCCCCCTCCCTGAACAATGACCCCTGCAAAGGGGAGTAAATCACACAGGCTGCAATAGAGATCTAGAAGAAAGTATAGGGAACTGGAAAATTTCTTCCTTCCACAGTTTCACCCTAATTGCTATTGGACATAAAAGGGAGATCCATGTATTGGGGGGAGAGTGGCACCAGAGTAACACACCAAGATGAAGAGCCAACGAAAACTCCTCTACCACAGTCCATTTGTTATATGCAAGAAGACAAGCCCTCGACGGGAGTCTGCGCAAGTGGGCAGCAAGGTAGTATTGTATACATCCTTCAGTGCTGTCATGACTGAGACAGAGAACCTATGGCCACCCCCAGCTGACCTCCTCCCACAATCAGACTAATCAGATCAGCAAAGCTTAAAATCTGGCTGTCCGGGCACAAACGCAGTGGGGGTGAGAATAAAATAAATGTATTATCTCCTGTAATGATTGGCTATCCTCCACAGGTTAAAGGGGTACTCCGGTGGGAAAAGAAAATATCAAATCAACTGGTGCAAGAAAGTTAAACAGATTTGTAAATCACTTCTATTTAAAAATCTTAATCCTTCCAGTACTTATCAGCTGCTGTATACTACAGATATACTACAGAGACATTTGTGAAGTTATTTCCAGTCTGACTACAGTGCTCTCTACTGACACCTCTGTCCGTGTCAGGAACTGTCCAAAGCAGGAGAGGTTTTCTTAGGGTATATGCTTCTAATCTGGACAGTTCCTGACACAGTTCTGTTTTATACAGCAGCTAATAAATACTGGAAGGATTAAGATTTTTTTAATAAAAATAATTTACAAATCTGTTTAACTTTCAGGCACCTGTTGATTTGAAAACACTTGTTTTCTACTTGTTTCCACCGGAGTTCCCCTTTAAATAACGGGTGCTGTCTAATCAATTGACAGAAGGAGGTAGAAAGGCGACTAGTGGGTTCAGATGGGGCCGTCTGGGATACTGATTGACAATCTATGAAGGTTAAAAAAAGAACATTTAAATCACCTCCAATAAGACAATAAACAGAAGTTGGCCCATTCAGATGAATTGGAGATGCTAATGCGATTCTGTGTGACTTTTTTTTTTCAACTTTAAATTTTTATTAAAATAACATTTTCAACACAAGGGAGGAACAACAATGCAAGTGGAGGACAAGGTCCCACCATGTAGTCAAATCAGCAGAAATAAAACAATAAGGCACAATAATATAATGAGAACATACCCCGACTTTGGGAGCAGTAAAAAGTCATAACAATACAGATCACAAAAAGTACTGGGTCGGGAAGCAAACATCATCAGGATAATTTAGTTTAGAAGAGGCCATACAGGACTCCAATTGACAAGACACAAAATGAACACCATAAACACACACACACAAAAGAGGAAGAGAGATGACATAAAGAAATAAAAGAGGAGAAAAAGAAAGAAAAAAGAGAGAACAATTCAAGGAGGCTGATGATCAGAGAAACGGTCCCAAGGCTCCCACACAGCAAGAACCAATGGTACAGAGTTGTTCAGAGAAGCAATAAGGGATTCAAGCGAGCGGATCTCATGTATACGTAGCGCTGCGGAATCTGTAGGCGCTATATAAATAAATAAATACGGGCATGGAGGTCCGCCTCCGAAGCAGGGAGAGGTCTCTTCCAGTACTTCGCGCTCAGGGTCTTGGCAGCTAGAACAATATGCATAAAATGATGGAAAGATTGCTTGGACAAGGCTAAGCATTAATCAAACGTTGCACAACCCCCAATATGACACAATATGAGGGCAAGACCAAAAGATATGAAAAGGATAAATGGATTCAGACTATTATGCAATTCAGGCGTTTGGTACCAGCCCATAAGTATCTTATATTGAGTTTCCTCATGAGCAGTGCAAATGGAGAACTTAGAAGCCTGCTCCCAGATTACATTCCATCGGGGAAGGGAAATGCTAGCATTCAAATCCTCCTCCCAGCGACTCATATACCTATGGGTCGGAGTAGCAACATCTAAGGGAGCATTAAGGATAGAGTAAATATCTGAAAGAAGACCTTTAGTCTGCGGGCCACTACGTGCAAAAACGTTCAAAGCCCGAAGGCAGGGAGACAACCATGGAACCCAATTTAGAGGACATCAAATGACTAAGTTGAAGGTAATGAAGTCGCTCAGAGGAGGGAAGGCCGTTCCTAGAAACCAGGTTATCAAAAGACAAGAGAGAACGGGAACGGGGATCAACAATATCAGCCCAACAGAAAAGGCCCCTTGTGCCCCACTCCCTCACTATGCCCAAAGTCAAAACAGATAGAAAATCAGGATGATAAAGGAAGGACTGCGAAGGAGAGAAAAGATGAAACCGCCGAGAACAATACCCCCAAACATAACAAGAGAGAGAGACATAAGACCTAGGAGGGGGCCCAAAGAAGCAGCAGGAGGGGAGACTGACCAGAGGAGAGTATTTATGTGGGTTGGGGCCAACAGCAATTTTTCCAGCTCCATCCACCTGCTATAAGCATGATAAGTGGACCATGCTGCTAAATGGCGTAGGTGAGCCGCCCAAATAATATTTAGCAAAGTCAGGCACCCCCAGACCACCCGAGGACTGACCAGCCATCATCACAGACATAGGGAGACGATGCCTTTTAGCATCCCAAAGTAAGCAAAAGACAGCAGACTGGAATGAACGAGAGTGGACAAAGGGACATGAACAGGCAGAGTTCTGAAGAAGTACAGTGATTTGGACAGGATAGTCATCTTGACAGTGGCAATGCGACCAAAGAACAAGATGTACTGGGGTCACCATTTCTCCAGAAGGGCCTGGAGGTCCCAAAAGGTGTAAAATTAGCAGAGTAGAGTGAAGAGTAGCTAGGGGTAAGTAACACACCCAAATACTTAACTTAGAAAGAGGACCACTTAAAAGAGTAATCAGCACAAAGAAGAGCAGAAATGGAGATTTAAGGGCATCGCCTCCGTTTTAGAGAGATTAACCTTGTATCTCGAAACTGTACCATAAGAATGCAAAACCTTATAGAGATTGGGGAGCGAGAGCAAAGAGCAGGTAAGAGTAAGGCTGCATTCACATCACGATTTCTCCAAATTCTCCATCCAACCTGAGTACACGATTTTTAGAACTTAAAATCGTATCAAATCGTATATAAAGTCGGATCCATTGACCTCCATTAAAAAATCGGATCCATTACACACATCCGATTTGATCCGCATCCGATTTCACACGATTTTTGTTCAAGTCTGAAATCGTGTTCAACCCCGATTTCAGACCCGAACAAAAATTGTGTGAAATCGGATGCGGATCAAATCGGATGTGTGTAATGGATCCCATTTCTAAATGGAGGTCAATGGATCCGACTTTATATACGATTTCACATGATTTTAAGTTATAAAAATCGTGTACTCAGGTCGGATGGAGAAATTGTGATGTGAATGCAGCCTAAGGAGGACATCATCCGCAAAAAGACAGATCTTGAGGTCTCATGAGGGAGCTTGGGAGAAGCAGTAGGGGAGGAGTAGAGACCCCACAGTGTGTTAAAGAAATTGCCAGTGAAGCCAAATTTCCAAAGGGTGGCAAAAAGGAACGGCCAACTCAGTTTGTCAAAGGCCTTTTCTGCATCAAGGCTCATCACGAGAGCCTGCTCAGATCCCCTGTTAACCAGGTCAATCAAGTCGACGACGATTGGCCAGCACCTAGGAAAATAGTTTAAAATCCGAATTAAGAAGGACAATGGGCCTATAGCTAGAGTAGTCATGTGGGTCCTTACCTGGCTTGGGTATAAAGGTGATCAAGGAGTACAAAAAAGACTGCGGGATCTCCTCACCCCCCAGAAAAGAATTAAAAAGAGACAGACGTCTAGGAAGGAGAAGAGAAGAATACGTTTTGTAGTAAAAGTATGTGAAACTGTCAGGGCTGGGGGAACGCCCTGCGGGGAAAGATTTCAGGACCTCCTCCAATTCCTCAGCGGTAATGTGTGCATTCAAGGTAGCACGATCAGATGCCGTGAGACTTGGCAAATGACAATTTGAAAGAAAGGAGTCTAAGACCGCATCACGGTCCACCGGGTCGGACAGAAGCTGGGAGGGAATAAAGCTTAGAGTAGTAATCGAGAAAAAGACGAGAGATAGCATCAGGGTGATATTGAAGGGTACCAGAATGGTCTTTCAGGGCCGAGGGAGACTGAGCAGCACCATGATCGGGCCAACAAGGTATAAGCCTTATTGCCCTTCTCACAAAACCTCTGTTTCGCGTAAAGCAGCTGGCTCTCTACCTTGTGGATGGCAAGATCACCTAATTGAGCACGTGCCGCCACCAGATGCCTCAGCACAGAAAGAGAAGAGGAGGATAGCAAGAGAGTTTCAAGTCTAGCAATCTCCGTCCGAAGCTCCAGAGCTCGAATCAGAGCGTCCCGCTTCAAGCAAGTGCCAAGGGCAATGCAGTGACCCCTAACCATGGACTTATGGGCCTCTCAGAGGACAGCCTGGGGAGAAACCGAGCCATCATTATTTGTAAAATATTCAGTAATACAGGACTGGATCGAGTCTCGGGAGGGCGGAGATTTAAGCAAGGAGTCATTGAGACGCCAGTGACAGCACCGAGAAAGGGACGACATAGGAGAAAAAGAAAGCGGGATCGGGCTATGGTCCGACCAGGAAATGGGCTCCTGTGAGGCACCAGAGAGCATGTAGACCATGGTGAGATTACCAAAGAAGATATCAATGCGTGTGTAACCTATGAGGATGAGAGTAAAAGTTGAAGAACCGGTCAGTTGGATGATTTATCCTCCAGAGGTCATAAAGAGAGGAGAAGCAAATCACACAACAATAGATTGAAGCAAGATGTAGCTGGGCAGGAGAGGGAGGATAAGCAGCAAGAGAATGACGATCCATAGAGGGAGAGAAGATGAGGTTAAAGTCACCCACTAGAAGCCAAGCGGAAGGGGGGTATTTGTGAAGCCTAGACAGGACCCTACGGAGGAAAGGAATCTGGGAGGTATTGGGGGCATAGATATTGCAAAGTAGGAGAGGCTTACCCCCTAGAGAGCCTTCAACAATGATAAAATGACCCAGGGGATCAGGGGAGTAGGAAGAGGAGTCCTGAAATGGGCAAGATCGGGAAATCAGAAGAGGCTAAGAAGGCCTGGGGATAGAGATGATTAAGAAATTGGAAGGAGCCAGAAAGTGTGTTTCCTGAAGGAAGGCAATATTGGACCGCAGCGTAACCAACTCCAGCTGCAAAAGACGCTGCTTGTGGGGGGGGGGGGGGGAGGAGTTGAGGCCCTTAACATTTAAGGAAACACACTTAATCATGATGGGTGCAAGGCAGAGGGGAAAGCAAATGGAGATGTTCATTTACCAAGACCCAGAAGGAGACCTCAAGACACCGGAAGCACACGAGAGAGCTATGAGGACCAAGCCTGAGGAGATCCGCAGCCTAAAAACCATGAAGGAAAAAAGGAAGGGAGAGTCCACAATGGGAAAAGGGAGACAGACAGGAAATTACAAAAAAGAACAAGAAAAACAGACACTGACAACAGAACAGATAAACAACGTGACAGAAAACAAACCAAAGACCACTTGGTCAATGAGGAGGCAACAATGTGTGGCCAAAGCCAGGAGAACAGAATACCCAAAGGCATCATTTCAATTGACTGAGCCTCAAAGGGGAGGTGGGGGAGATCTTCTATGAGAACTAGACGAACCGAACAAGGAAAGCTCTGCCCCTGAGGCCAAGTTAAGGGAAGCATCTAAAAAATAAAGTGACCGTTAAAGACATGAGTAGGCTATAGCAAATAAATGCAAGATACTAATTCAATAAAAAATAAACATATCAATAAGCACTAGAACTCAGGGGGAAAGCAAGGCGTCCTGCAACACTCAGACAGGGTCTGGAAAGGCAAGATAGCATCGCATGGAGTCCATCACGGTGGAGCAAATGGTGGGCTCTGCTGGCCAGGAGGAGTGGACTTTTGGCCAGTACCAGATCGCCGATTGCAAAACGGTTGCCACACTGGAGGCAAGGGAGGAGGAGGGAGAGTGAGACCCCAGTCCACAACATGAGGAACAGGTATTTCCAAGGTAGAACAGAAGGCCTGAATATCAGTGAAGGACTGAAGAACAGCGGAGCGTCCATCTTTACGGGCGTGAAGAGCAAACGGGAAGCTCCATCTGTACAGCACCTAGTGACTACGCAGGACAGCAAGAAGAGGCTGGAGAAACTGATGTTTCCGCAAGGTGATCCGAGACAAGTCCCGAAATGGTTAAATCGGGGCACCATCGAAGTTAGTTCCGCAAGGAATGGACCTTCGCCATGATTGCCTCATTAAGCTGGAAGTCATTCACACAACAAATCACATCCCTTGGAGGTCCTGCAGATGACTTAGGGCAAAGGGCACGGTGAGCCCTATCCAGCTTGATCTTGTGGGACTGAGGCTCGCCCAAAATGGAATTTAAAATATGACTTCCAAAGTCACCTGAAGAATCCTCCTCCTGAGTGACCTCAGGTAGACCACGGACCCGAATATTATTACGTCTCCCCTGATTATCCAGGTCCTCAACTTGGCCATGATGATCACACAGAAAGTCAGATTGGGAAGCAATAGTAGACTGAAGCTGGGCAACATAGGCTCTGGTAGAATCGTGTTCGCCCTCTAAGCTCTCAACTCTGTCGGAAACATGCTGGAGAACCTGAGGTAGTGAGGATATTTCGGCAACACACGTGTCCTTAACTTCAGAGATCAAGGACTGAAAATCCTCCTTAGTGGGTATCTGCGAGAGGAACTGGCTCCAATCCAGAGGAGCAGGAGTGGCAACAGGTACACCCGAGCAATCCAAATCCAGAGAGCATGTCCCACCACCAGCAGGAGGGGGAACAATGGTGACCTCCGGAGAGGAGGGCAGATTCCTCCAAGATGGTGAGCTGGGGGCACCCACACTGTGCTTTCCAGCAAGACCAGCCCTAGGGGGTGTTGGGACACTGGTGGAGGGGCCATATGATGCCATAGCAGGACCTTTAATCAAGCCTCCGGAGGAGAGGGGAGGTGTGGGGACAGGAGGTTGAGCCCAGCAGACTGGTGTGGGTGATACAACAGCCCCAGGAGGGAGCCCTGAGGGAGGGCAGGGAGGAGACACTGGACCCCTAACTAGTAAGGCCCAAGATGGCGGCTGGCAGGCCGGAGGTGAGGAGAAAGGTAGAAGTCTGAGCCAGCAGGAGTGCTCACCTCAGGAGGTTGCAGAGCTGAAGGTCCGAGCAGCAGGGAAGTCAGAAGAGTTGGAGAAGAGGCACAGCCAGGGCCCGCAGGAGTCAGCTGCAAGGAGTCCTCAGAGGAGCTGGAGCTGGCGGCGGCAGCACGAAAGCAGGACCAGAAGCCACAGGGGCCGCAGCAGTAGTGGAGGGTGCACTCTTATGGATGGTTGCCTGTTTGCTGATCAAAGGCTGCTGCGGAAGGGAGGGAGCCACCCGAGGAGATCTGGGAACGCCTGTGGATCGGGAACGGAGACTGAAGGCCAGGCCTGCAGTAACGGGCGGACAGCCCGCAGCAAGGAAGATGTCGGCCAGAGGAAGCGGGCAATGCCTCCAGGTGAGGAGGACAGCTTGTGGAGGGAGGATGAGCGTCTCTGCAGTTTGCAGGAAGTTCTCTCCACAGGGCAGGAGACGGCCACAGCAGATAAAAGCGTATTATAGCTTGTAAAAGGCATCAGGGGGAGCAGTCTCTCTATGCGGCCATCATGCTCGGAGCCTCGCCACGCCCCCCCGTGACCTTTTTATAGGTCATTCTAGAGGGATGGGGATGCTGAGCTCTGCTGTGAATGGTGGTGGATCTAGTGTTATTTGTATACTGTTGTCACCTTTCACTGTACTTCTTGTCTGTGCTTGGAAGAAAGACATTACTGTTCGGAACAGGAAGTCTTAGCTTAGTTTTAGCCCTAGTGGCCAGATTGGATGCTGCAAGATTTCAGGAATATTATAAAACATAATCGGTAAAATGAAAAATTACAAACAAAATCACCAAATGTTCCTAAAAAATATGGTTAACATAAAAACCTGATTTAAACTATAGGTCATATAATGTTGTATTGGCCTTTGCAGCAGCTATCTGACATTAATTGTTTAAAGAGGTACTCCACTGGCCAGCGTTAGGAAGTAAATGTTCCAAATGCTGTTTTTGCACTGCGGCGGCCAACCTCGCCACTCGTGACATCATAGCCACACCCCCTCAATGCAAGTCTATGGGAGGGTCGTGATGGCCATCACGCCCCTCCCATAGACTTGCAATGAAGGGGCCTATGATGTCACGAGGGGCGTGGCCGACTTCCGCAGCGCGTAAACAGCGTTCGGAACATTTACTTCCTAACGCTGGCCAGTGGAGTACCCCTGTAACTACAGAGCCAAACCCATATCTAGTCCTTTATCTCAGCTGCATTATATTTAACATATAGTGGTGCATACAGTCCTCTGTCTTTTCCACAATAAGATTTAGTAAAAATAAATATTCTAGTTTAACTCTTGCATTTTTGCTTTTAGGAATCATGAAGGCGGCCTCAAAAGCACGTTTTAATAGAAGGCATACATTAGGAAGTTCTTCAAATGCAAGGTATGCGGATCCTAACATCAGGAGGCAACTACCCTGTATGTCTTTGTTCGATCCAGTGTCTCTGTCCAGCACAGTTCTTCATTCGGGAGGAGACCTAACTTGCATACAAAGTATTGACACTTTGAAGTGTAACTACAATGTCCTTGTGAAACAGGATGCATATTTATAACTCCCAGAATTGTAATATAAGCAGAAACGTCATCATAAAGCAGAACAAGAAATGACACAGCGAAAAACCTTTAAATGGGCACTGTCATTTGCTATAACGTTATATGTATATTTGTAATATACATTGGTTAAAATAAAGTGTATATTTTGGGTAAAAAAAAAAATGCTCTATACTTCTTACCACTAGGGGTCTCACCACTGTCCACTGCCTTGTCCCTGCAGCTATTGCTCGTGTGTTTTTTGTTTGGAGAAGTGTGGGTGGAACAAGCAGTGCTCTGTGTGAGTCGGGGACGTATGACACAGAGCCTCAATGTACAGAGCAGCCAGTTATCAGCTCTGAGGAGTGAGGGAGGAAGTTCCCACATGAGATGTGAGGGCAAGCAAGGGGAAACCCCCTCCTCCTCAGTGAACTGCATCGAGTGTGAGCAACATAAACCTGAGAATTAGGAATTATAAAAGGATGAAAAACAGGATTTAAGGGACTCTTTATTTCGTGTCGAGTACAGTTAGGAAAAGACTTCCACCTTTTTTTTTTATGTTTTGGACCAAATTCTGCATTTAGTAAAACAAATGCTGACCAAAATACTACGTGTGAACCCAACCTAATAGTCCAAAATATCCTGAGAGGTTAAAGGGGTTATCCAGGAAAAAACTTTTTTTTATATATATCAACTGGTTCCAGAAAGTTAAACAGATTTGTAAATTACTTCTATTAAAAAATCTTAATCCTTTCAGTACTTATGAGCTTCTGAAGTTAAGGTTGTTCTTTTCTGTCTAAGTGCTCTCTGATGACACGTGTCTCGAGAAACGCCCAGTTTAGAAGCAAATCCCCATAGCAAACCTCTTCTAAACTGGGCGGTTCCCGAGACACGTGTCATCAGAGATTACTTAGACAGAAAAGAACAACCTAAACTTCAGAAGATAATAGGTACTGAAAGGATTAAGATTTTTTAATAGAAGTAATTTACAAATCTGTTTAACTTTCTGGAGCCAGTTGATATATATATAAAAAAAAAAGTTTTTTCCTGGATAACCCCTTTAATTTACCTCCAGTAAAAATTGATCCCCTTGTGCTTGCATATCTGCAAGAAAGGAAATTGAGTTGTGAGCCGTTTTGAGGACAGAGACTGATGTTAATGGTGACAACCTGTACAGTGGTAAATAGATAACTACATGATGCCCCTGTCTCTCTCTTGTCATTATGATATTTGTTCAATATTTTTTTGAACTTTCCAATGTAGAAAAAATGAAATGACATTGTAATTTATCTTGTAGAAATCCACCAGAAGCTTTGTCTCCGACTGGTCCAGGTAAGAGTCCTAATCTCTGTTTTAGAGAAATGATAGCATACGGTACATCACTAGTTGTGTTTAGCAGGTTATAGTAGTCTTGTATGCTCCATTCTTACGTGTTTAGCCCAGTGTCTCCCAACCAGGGTGCCTCCAGCTGTTGCAAAACTACAACTCCCAGCATGCCTGGACAGCCAACGGCTGTCCGGGCATGCTGGGAGTTGTAGTTTTGCAACAGCTGGAGGCACCCTGTTTGGGAGACACTGGTTTAGCCAAAAAGACTGATAAAATATCCTTAGAGATGCTGCCATGTGGAAGCTTTAAAGGGGTACTCAGGTGGAAACCTTTTTTTTTTTTTTTTTTTTTTAAATCAACTGGTGCCAGAAAGTTAAATAGATTTAAATAGATTACTTCTGTTAAAAAATCTTAATCCTTCCATTACTTATTATTAAAAAATCGTAATCCGTCCAGTACTTATTACCAGCTGAATACTACAGAGGAAATTCTTTTCTTTTTGGAACACAGTGCTCTCTGCTGACATCACGAGCACAGTGCTCTCTGCTGACATCTCTGTCCATTTTAGGAACTGTCCAGAGCAGCATATGTTTCCTATGGGGATTTTCTCCTACTCTGAACAGTTCTTAAAATGGACAGAGATGTCAGCAGAGAGCACTGTGGTCATGATGTTAGCAGAGAGCTCTGTGTTCCAAAAAGAAAATAATTTCCTCTGTAGTATTCAGCAGCTAATAAGTACTGGAAGGATTAAGATTTTTGTAATAGAAGTAATTTACAAATCTTTTTACAAATATTAAACAGTTTGGCGCCGAGGCGCTTCGTCAGACCGGTCGGATGAAGCGCCTCGGCGCCAAACGGTCCCGTCACCGAGAGGATACCCCCGCGTCCTATGTTCACTCTCCCATGCTTGTTTTCTATGGCTGAAGACATGGAATAAAGAACCACTTGCATAAGAATACCTGGGTCGGTGTGGTGAGTTGCTCAGTTTTTCTATTTCTCTGTTATATACATATGAATGGAATTGCCTTAAACGTAGAGCACCACTGAAGTTCCTCCAGCAGTTGCAAGGGAAGATGCAGGTTAACCGATTATATTGCCATATCCTAAGTGCGAAAAGAGGTGGTGCCGAGTCCTCCTTCACTTGAGTAGATTTGTAAATTACTTCTATTAAAAAATCTTTACCCTTCCAGTACTTTTTAGCAGCTGTATGCTACAGAGGAAATTATTTTCTTTTTGAATTTATTTTCTGTCTTGTCCACAGTGCTCTCTGCTGACACCTGATGCCCGTATCAGGAACTGTCCAGAGCAGGAGAAAATCCCTATTGCAAACCTATCCTGCTCTGGACAGTTCCTGATATGGACAGAGGTAGCAGAGAGCACTGTGGACAAGACAAAAAAGAAATTCAAAAAGAAAAGAATTTCCTCTGTAGCATATAGCTGCTAAAAAGTACTGGAAGGGTAAAGATTTTTTTTAATAGAAGTAATTTACAATTATGTTTAACTTTCTGGCACCAGTTGATTTAAAAAAATAAATAAATGTTTTCCACTGGAGTACTCCTTTTAAAGAAGTTGTGTAGTGAAAAACTACTTATCCCCTATCCAAAGGATAGAGGATAAGTTGTAGATCATGGGGGGTCCCACTGCTAGGACCCTCCGCGATCTCCTGAACGGGGCCCTGGCAGTCTGCGCCAGCCTTCACGGCCCCTCCATATACCTTATAAAGATACATGGAGGGGGGTGTCAGCCGTGGCTTCCTGCGGGAGTCAGAACAGCCGCTTCCAGCAGACTTGCGGGGGCGCTGTTCAGGGGATTGCGGTGGGTCCCAGCGCTCGGTCCCCCCGCGATCTATAACTTCTCCCCTACTACTCCTTTAAAGGGGTTATCCAACTTTGAAAAATGTAACATCTATGCAAAAGATTGGGGATAAGTGTGAGATTGGGGGGGGGGGTGCTGACAGCTGGAACCCCACGATCTCCTGCCCAATGCCCACCTCTCCTCCAGCACGGAGGGGGGGTGGCGCACACCCTCAGTTCATCTTTATGGAAGAGCCGAAGCTCTGTACTCGGGTATCACCAGCTCTCCCATAGAGATGTATGAAGGGGGCAAGTTGGCCACCACTCTGTGCGGATGTTGACACAGCTCTGTGTATGGGAGAGCCGGGACACCGTGGAGGAGATTGCCAGGGGTCCCAGCAGTCGGACCCCCCATGATCTGACACTTATCCTCTATCCTTTGGATAGGGGATACATTTTTCTAAGCTGGACTACTCCTTTTAAAGTTTCCAAGTAGCAGCATCTCAAAGCAAAGGTCTAAGTAGTAGATGGACACAAGTATTTTGGTCTGACTAAAATGAACGTTGTTAACGTTTCAGCTGTTATTCGAAGATCCTCTTCAATGTCCTATGTGGATGGACAAGTTGGGACGTGGCCCAAAGAAAAACGGTAAGTAAATGTAACAATTGTTATAGTGGTATGCTTAGATGAGGCTTACTCAACTAGTTTTAGGTTTGCTTACCTGTCTGTGGTCAGGTGAAGGGCTGGACTAAAAAGCAGCAGTAAAGATGTCATCTTGTTAATGTTTGTCAGACTTTATAGAAGTGTTTAAATCCTCGTGTATTCATTGTTAGTGGTAAATCTAGGCCAGATCCCAAAATTAAAATTAATTTAGATCCCAGGTCAGACTCCTGAAAAAGTGCAGACCCCAGACCTGATCCCTAGAATGAATCCAGACTCACCAAATTAAACTCAATAACTGTGAATTAATTCAGACCCCAAACCAGCCCCGTGAAATGAAATAAGACTCTAGACCAGAACCCTTAAAATAAAGTAATTCAGACACCAGACAAGACCTTTATTTAAAATTCACTCCATGAATCCAGACCCGAGACCAAACCTTTACACTTAAAGGGGTATTCCAGGCAAAAACTTTTTTTTATATATCAACTGGCTCCGGAAAGTTAAACAGATTTGTAAATTACTTCTATTAAAAAATCTTAATCCTTCCAATAGTTATTAGATTCTGAAGTTGAGATGTTGTTTTCTGTCCAACTGCTCTCTGATGACTCACGTCCCGGGAGCTCTGCAGTTCCTATGGGGATATTCTCCCATCATGCACATCTCCCGGGACGTGACATCATCATTGAGCAGTTAGACAGAAAACAACAACTCAACTTCAGAAGCTAATAAGTAATTTACAAATCTGTTTAACTTTCCGGAGCCAGTTGATATATAGATAAAAGTTTTTGCCAGGAATACCTCTTTAATTTAGACTTCAGACCAGACCTCTAAAATTTAAATTAATTCACACCCCAGACTAGAACCCTTAAATTTTTTTAGACCCAGTACCATGGTCACGAAATGAATCCAGGCCCTAGAGCAAACCCTTACAATTAATCTAGACCCCAAATTCAGAACCCAGACTCCAAAATAAGGCTCCTATCACACTATATGTTGCTCCGTTTTAAAGACCCTTTAACACGTTGAAATTATCATATGTTGGGGCCATCGTAGTTCGGGGGGTCACTGTATGTTGCTCCGTTTTAAAGACCCGTTAAGAAAACCCTTAAAAACGGCCATTAAACGGCCGTTACAATATCCCATTCAAGTCTATGGGATTTTTGATTATCCGTTATCACCCGTTATAACCCGTTATGAATAACGGACGTTATTTGTGACGGGAGAAAAATTAGTGGATGTAATGTTTTTTCTTCCGTCACAAATAACGTCCGTTATTCATAACGGGTTATAACGGGTGATAACGGATAATCAAAAATCCCATAGACTTGAATGAGATTTTGTAACGGACGTTTAATGGCCGTTTTTAAGGGTTTTCTTAACGGGTCTTTAAAACGGAGCAGCATACAGTGACCCCCCCCCCGACCTACGATGGCCCCGACATACAATAATTTCAACATACGATGGCCTCTCAGAGGCCATCGCATTTGAAGGCAGCATCAACATACGATGCTTTTGTATGTTAGGGCCATCGCATAAATGGCTATCTGACAGCGCAGACTGCTTCAGCTGCCACCGGATAGCCATTTATGGTGCCCCGTAAGCTCCGGTGATGGTCACTCACCTGTCCGCGGTGCTCCAGGACGTCCTCTTCGGGATCCCCTGCATCGCCGTCGCTCTCCATCGTCATCATCACATCGCTGCTTACGCCGTCCCGTCATCCAATAGGAGCGGCGTGCGTAGTTACGTGATGGCGGCGATGAGGAATGACGATCCCAGGTAACAGAGACGTTCCGGAGCTGCGAGGACACCCGGGGACGCGGCGACAGCGATGGATGGCGACATCCAGGGCAGCGGTGACAGTCTGGAGTGGCGGGGACAGGTGAGTACAACGTCCTATATTTTACATTGCACAGATCCCTCAACATACGATGGTTTCAACAAACGATGGTTCATTTGGAACGGATTACCATCATATGTTGAGGGATCACTGTATAGTGCGAAAGGAGCCTAACACAGCCACCAGACATGTCTTTTAACACTTATTTAAACCCCTACAATAAATGGAAAAACTCTTGACCAGACAAAAAAAAAAAACCCTGTATACTGACTGCTTCAGAACCAGGACCTTGTATGCCCCACCACACACTATAAATACAAGGAATGAGAAGTTGCATTTCTAATAAGTAAATAATTCTGTGTGAAATAAAACAAACACTTAAAAACACCAAAAAACTTAAATGTTAAAATGCACATTCTTAAAATCCGGTATAAATTATGTTAATTTCCAATCTGTAGATGAAACATTTTCCCGTAATTGACATCCTAGATGTCTGGCATGTCTGCTAATCTGCAGAAAGTAAATGTAAGATGCCATTCCTGCCCTCTGCAGCGCCCATTTCATACCATGTCTCTCATACTTCCATAACAAAATAACTATAGATGTCATTCGTATTCATGATGGTTCATACTGTGTCAGGATAACAGGATATGTTAACTCAGCGCTTGCTTGAATGTCAGCAGATATTTCTGTTTATTAATGCTGGAGAGAAGCCAATTGGAGATGTTTTTGACCTTTTGTTTATGTAAAGTTATTAAATTGTTTTGCCCAAAATTCTATCCCTCCTGATGACTCGGTGATTGAATGATGTTTAGTCGATCACATTCCAGCTTTTAAAGTGAATTCGGCAGCAATGTTTAAGGTGTTCTAGTACTGTATGTGTTGTATCTTTATATTTTTACTTTTTAATATCTCTTTTATAGTAAGCTTCACATGGCAGCGGATGAGTCTAAAGGCTTGGGGTTTTCCGTAATCTGACCAATCAGATTCAGTTTAACTCAGCATCATTGACCAATCAGCTACCCTATTCTGTATTCTGTGCTGGACAATAGCAGAATCCATTATGAAACTTTAGGTGGAGCCTGAATAATGAAGCCCAGCAGAGAGTGTGGGATAAGGGAGTCAGACAGTGCAGTCTGGGCTCTCCCCTAGATCGCAGATTGATGCAAGGGAGGGGGGGGGGAGCCACCATGTGCCAGATGGGCACACAGCAGGTGGCTGTGATGGACACCCAAAGACTTACCAGTGACCAAGTGGGTTCTCCCCTAGATCGCAGACTGATGCAACCTTTGCCAGACGGGCACACAGCAGGTGGCTGTGGTGGACACACAAGGACTTATCAGTGACCAATTGGGCTCTCCCCTAGATCACAGATTGATGCAAGGGGGAGACACCATTTCCCTTTGTCAGACGGGCACACAGCAGGTGGCTGTGGTGGACACAAAAAGTGGCACCAGTGTGGACGGTGACATAATCGTGGAAAACGAGAGGAGTGTTCATTCCCCAGGAAAGGGACTGTCAGATGAGCTGGCTGAGAATCACAAGATAAGTGTGAACTGTGTCTTATAAGGTTGCAGGTTGCATGTTTTAACTGGCAGGGATTAGCCCACCAGTTGGCAGACAGCGTCGGTATTGTGGAGCTAGTGGCTAGACGGCCTAGGTTTTATTTTGTGTTATGTTTAATTTTGTCCTGCAACCTGTGTGAATAAACCTGACTGAGAGTCAGTTGCATGAAGAGAAGTTGGTGTGGACCTGGTTTATTGAGGTGAAAACGTGTCCTTTTGGCGGTAAAGGACGATCCTTGGGTTAATCCCAGAGTAAATCTCACAATTGGTGGAGGATGCAGGCATCATGTTTAACTGCTTCACATTACTAGGAGCAACCAGTTGCAGTGAAGTTGTCATGCTGTCATCTGGAAGAAGTGATGAGAAAGAGAAAGCTACATTGAAAGCTGTGGAAAATGTGGAGCCCGAAGTGGGGCAGATCCAGATTACCTCCTCAGAACTTGAAGAGAAGAGGTGCGGATGCAGGGTAAGGGGGCCTGGTCTTTTCCAAGCCAGAGAAGATGGAACAGTGTTGAGTAAAGTGCATGTGGAGCCAGGTGCTGCGCTTACGATCACAGACAGGGTCCTGAGGGAAGGAGCTGTGACGTCTGGACCAGAGACTGAACCTGACCGGGAGGGTCAAACGGCTGAGCCAGATGTTGATATAGGCCCCGGAGCCCTGGTCGTCTCTGCGGGGCAGCGGAGAGACGGTGGTGAAGTGAAGGAGAAGTCTGCAAGTGAGCAGAGAGACTGTGGCAAAGTGACAGAGAAGTCAGGGAGTAAGCAGAGAGACAGCAAGATACTGTCCGGGAACTACCCTGAGGCACAAGGGGCCAAGAACCTTGAAAAGGGGAAGACCACTCCTAAAGGAGAAGATGAGTCAGATCCAGTTGGCTCGAAGGAAGATACAGGCCAAGGACAGGTAACTTTCAGAAGACAAGAGAATGTCTCAAGGTCCAGCAGCGAGAGTGAGGAGACTGCTGTAAGTAAGAGACCTCTGAAAAACCGAGCTGGTCCTGATGAGAAAAGGGAGCAAGAACGTGAGGCCATGGCAGTGGAACAAAAGTATGGGAAGCATACTTATAGGGACTCCAAAGAGCAAAAGTCTCAACCAGAGACAACTGCAAAAGTTGCAAGTTACAAAAGTGGCACAACTGAGTCTACAGGTTGAGAGAGGAGCAAAACAGAAGTAGAAGCTGACTCTATACCTGAAGAAAAGCCTGAAGGAGTCAAGGACTCTGAAGCTGATGCCAGCCCTGAGGAAGGGGGTGTCCCTGAAGAAAAAGCTGATGAGAAAGCTAAGTCATTTAAAAGAGGTCAGTGTGATAGAAGACAGGGTCATGGTGGAAAACCCTGAAAAGCACTGGATTCGTTCCAGAAAATGCTGGAAGAAAGTCCACAGGAGTACAACTTGGAATAGAGTCCATCTCAAGGACAAGATGGACAGGTGCAGTAAAAAGAGGCCTCCTGAAATTGTGGAGAAAGTCTTGGAATGGGTGATACAGACTTGCTTGGCCGCCAGCAAAGTTTGGGCGGTAGTCATACCATTGATCAAAGAACACAAAGGCCTGGAGCATCTGCCTTGTTTGTATTTAGTGTACAGAGCACTACGCAGATGAACACGGGAGATTTGACGCTGAAAGTGTGTGATGTTAACGGAGCCTTCTACAAAGGATTCATCAAAGGTGAACAAGAACCTTGTAGTTGGTGGCTTGCAAAAGTGTGCATAAGGGAAGTGTGCACCAGAAAAAAGGTGTATAAAGAGTTGGCTGAAGTGTGGACGGTGACATTGTCGTGAAAAACGAGAGGAGTGTTCCTTCCCCAGGAGAGGGACTGTCAGATGAGCTGGCTGAGAAACACAAGATAAGTTAAGTGTGAACTGTGTTTTATAAGATTGCAGGTTGCATGTTTTAACTGGCAGGGATTAGCCCACCAGTTGGCAGACAGCGTCGGTATTGTGGAGCTAGTGGCTAGACGGCCTAGGTTTCAATTTGTGTTATGTTTTATTTTGTCCTGCAACCTGTGTGAATAAGCCTGACTGAGAGTCAGTTGCATGAAGAGAAGTTGGTGTGGACCTGGTTTATTGAGGTGAAAACGTGTCCTTTTGGCTGCGGCGAAGGATGATCCCTGAGCTAATCCCAGAGTAAATCTCACTATATATATATATATATATATCATTTATTTATCATATGATTATTTAATGCATTGATCTCCAATCTGTGGCTTCTCCAGCTGTTTCAAAACTACAAGTCCCAGCATACCGGACAGACAACAGCTGCAAAGTGACAGGTTGGAGATCACCTCTCTAATGATTTCTCCAAAGATGGAGACAAACAGCATTGTGTTAACAAGATTTGTTAGGTGCCGAAAACCCAAATGTGGATTATACAAGCGGTAGAAGCCTTAAAGAAAATGTATCACCTAGATTTTTTTTTTATTTCTTTATTTCCTAAATAGACCAAAATACTGAATCATATTCTTTTTTTTTTTTTCTAATCTTTCTATTTTGTGGTGGTATTTTACTATTTGATAGTTTGTACATTTTAAGGTTTTTTTTTGGTGTTAATTAGATATTGTCCCATTTTTTCCATTTCAGATCTTCAGTCCATGGCGTCTCATTTGACATTTCTTTTGACAAAGAAGATGGAATCAGAGTAACAACCCCCAGCAAACCCATCCGAAGATCTATCAGCAACGAAGGCTTCTCTCTGAACCTGGCCCGTGTTCCAAAACACATCCGAAAAAATCTTTCCTTTCAACCCATCAACGGACAAGGACAGTCAGATAGTATTCATGAAGAATGGGGTCAGGGGCCACCCAACTACGATGACTTGTCACCCAACAGCAACCAATGGGATTCCGATGAAGGAGACCAAAATAGGCAGCCCAATGGCCCACATGAGAATAGGATACCTGGAGATGAACAGGATGCTCAGATAGGAGCTCCGAGCATTGAAGAAGCACTTGAAATTATTCACAACCCTGAGAAGACTAGTCCTGTCATTACGGATTCAGTAAACAATAGCTTTTTCCTTCACAACACTCATGTTAATGTGGGCTTGCCACCATCTTCTTTGGCTCTTACAGAGACAAACTTAGACTTTTTCGACAAAAAAGAATTGCAGAGCCCTGTCACTGACAATACCGAGGTGGATACTGGTATTCACATACAATCAGAAGACATTCCAGAAACTATGGATGAAGATTCCTCTTTAAAAGACTACACGGTTAGTTTAGATTCCGACTTTGACGAACATCTAAAGTTGCAACAGGATTATGGAACTCACATAAATAATGCACGGGAATCGGTCAGTCCTTGCCCTAGCTCTGTAAGTGGAAAATCCCAAGCAGGTAGTACGGCTTCTTCCAGTTCTGGTATCAAAATGACCAGCTTTGCAGAGCAAAAGTTCAGGAAACTCAATCATGGAGATGGCAGGAGCAGTGGAAGCAGCTCCCCAAAGACAACTCCAGATGGTTCAGAACTAAATATTCCACAAGTGGTCGCACTTGGCCAGATCCAAGAGGTGAACTCTCTTCCGCAAAGCAAAGACACAACACAGCTCTTGGCATCCGAGGTGGTGCAGCTCAGAATGAAATTGGAAGAAAAAAGGAGAGCTATCGAGGCGCAGAAAAAGAAGGTCGAGGCCGCATTTACACGTCAACGGCAAAAAATGGGAAGAACTGCGTTTCTGACGGTTGTTAAAAAGAAAGGAGATGGTATCTCCCCTCTGCAAGAAGAAGCTGCGTCTTTGGAAAGCGAGAAAGCCCAAGAAGATATCTCAGCAGAAAAGGTCATGCGGCGGCCATTAAACATTAGCCTCCTGCCCCAAAAAGTGAATAGTGAGCAAATACCTCGATGGCTAAAATCTCCTACAACACCTGTAGATACTGACAAATCTTGGAGCCTAACAAGCCCAAGTGAAGAAAACATGACGGAAGTTGACGTGGGAGAGTACACAAAATCCATCGAAAAACTAAATTCCTCTCTGAATTTTCTACAGCAGGAAATGCAAAGACTGGCTTTACAGCAGGACATGTTAATGCAGATGAGAGAGAAGCAAGCCTGGGTTATCTCACCACCACAACCCTCACCCCAAAAAGTTCCCCAGAAAGAGTCCAAACCAGCAACAAAACCCTCAGTAACGTGGTCCCCAGTTCCTTGCGTTTCCATGGAGTCCCCTCGACAAGCTCACAGATCTCCCCAAACGTCAATCAAGAAGACTGTATCTTTTAATGCGAAACCCCAGAGGACGCCTCGCCCCAATGAGCTTAAAATAACACCCTTAAATCGCACTTTGACGCCACCTCAATCGGTAGATAGCCTTCCACGTCTACGGAGGTTCTCTCCAAGCCAGACACAAACAAGATCCTTTGTTTACTTTGGAGACGATAGAAAACCTGAAACCAATCAAGAGGCCAAGGACATATCTAATACAGATGAATGTTGTAATAGCGAGACTCAAGGGAATGAAGGATCGGAATCACATCAGACGCCTGATCCAGTGGAGAAAAAACCCATAGAGTCGACGGTATCGGAAGTGTTGTCGCAGCCTATTATAGAGACTGTGTGCGTTACACCAAATGATGAGGTTTTCAGTCAGAGATCCTTTTCCACCACTAAAAATGGAAGATTTATTGAAGTCCCTCTTTCAAAGTTACAACTCCCAGAGGAGACTTCTGAAAAGAATGAAGCGGAGCCTGAAAAAGAACTGATAACGGAAGACCAGAAAGTCTGTTGTGGCTTCTTTTTCAAGGTGGGCATTTATAGTTACATTATTGATATGATTATTATTTTATGTTGTTTGCTTTCCTATACAGTGACTCCCCCGACCTACGATGGCCCCGACATACGATCATTTCAACATACGATGGCCTCTCAGAGGCCATTGCATGTTGAAGGCAGCATCAACATAAGATGCTTTTGTATGTCGGGGCCATCGCATAAACGGCTATCCCGCAGCGCAGACTGCTTCAGCTGCCGCTGGATAGCCGTTTACGGTGCTCCGTGTGGTCCGCTGACGATCACTTACCTGTCCTTGGGGCTCTGGCGCGTCCTCTTCGGGATCCCCTGCATCGTCGGCGCTCTCCATCGTCGTCATCACGTCGCTGCACACGCCGTCCCATCATCCAATAGGAGCGGCGTGCGTAGCGACGTAGAGCGAGGATGCCGGGGAAGCAGAGGCCTTGCCGGAGCGTCGGGGACACCCCGGGGACGCGACGACAGCGATGGAAGGCGACATCCAGGGCATCGGTGACGTACGGTGACAGTCCTGAGCGGCGGGGACACGTGAGTAGAACCTCCAATACCAGTGGTCTTCAACCTGCGGACCTCCAGATGTTGCAAAACTACAACTCCCAGCATGCCCGGACAGCCGCTGGCTGTCCGGGCATGCTGGGTGTTGTGGTTTTGCAACACCTGGAGATCCGCAGGTTGTAGACTACTGTCCTATACTTTACATTGTACGGATCCCTCAACATACGATGGTTTCAACAAACGATGGTCCATTTGCATATGTTGAGGGACCACTGTAATATGTAAATTTAAGATGGAACTGATCATGCTGTGACAAGAGGCTAAGTGTTCCATCCCGTGTCAATAATGGCAGGACACAACAACTTTCTAATGTAGTGTTCCCCAGCTTCAGATTGCTGGACATGCTGGGAATTGTAGTTGTGCAAAATCTGAAAGCCACAAGTTGAGAAACCCTTATCTAATGTATATGGCGCTGTCCCAACTTTCACCAGCAGATGTGAAGGGAAAGATGGATCTTGCTGTTGACTTTCAACATTTGGGAGGACCTGATAACTCCCTGTGCATTTGGCGGAGATGACACTAAGACCTGATAATTTCCTGTAAATTTGGGGGGAGCGGCCATCATAACCTGATAACTTCATGTACATGGTGGACCTGGAGGCCATTGTTAGGACTCCAACCCATGCCAACCCATCGCATTCACTTACTCTATTACACAGGGAAGTGGGTCCCTCTGCACCTATCAGCAATTCCAGCATTGACAACAGCTTCTGAGTATTAAAGGAGTACTGCAGCCTAACACAACTTATCGCAAGATAGGGGATAAATGTCTGATTGCGGGGGTCCAAACGCTGGGACCCCCCCGCCGCGATCTCCTGTACGGGGCTCCAGCTCTACCGCGGCTTCCCGTGCTGGAGTAATGTCTGCCGCAGCATAATGACACGGCCAACACGCCCCCTCCATGTATCTCTATGGGAGAGGCGGAGATGCAGCGTTCGTGCATCCCCCGCCTCTCCCATAGAGCTGAATGGAGGGGACCTTAGTGAGGTCGACGACACGAGCATTATCCGTGCAGAGCCGGGGCAGTACCGGGTCCCCTTACAGATAGGGAATAAGTTGTCTATGGCTGCAGTACTCCTTTAAGTGGCTGAGAGTGGAGTTAACTCTGAATGCAGCCAGAGGAACTTTCATACGGGTGTTGCTGCCCGAGCACAGCTAATCAATAGGTTGAAGATTTGGTTCAAGTTGGTGCCCCACCATTGGGTAAAAGTAGCTCAAAGTCTCTAGTCACTAGAGATAAGCTTTGGAAAAATTGAGCCTGAATTTATCCAACACATGTGAAGAGTAGTTGTGTTATAAAGAACATGTAAATGGGTTACAGTGGTCCCTCAAGTTACAATATTAATTGGTTCCAGGATGATCATTGTATGTTGAAACCATTGTATGTTGAGACCATAACTCTATGGAAACCTGGTCATTAGTTCTGAAGCCACCAAAATGTCATCCAAAAATAGGAAAAAGTGAGGATTAAAGATAAATAAGTAGATAACTAATATAGATAAAGCAAATCCTTACATATAAAAGGAAGAAAGATCTGCTGGGGGCTGTAAATCACTGTCTATGTTAGTGTTTCCCAACCAGGGTGCCTCCAGCTGTTTCAAAACTACAACTCGCAGACAACCAGTCAGTGCATGCACTTCAGTAATACAGGTGATTTACCAGTAAAATGCCCATTCTGATTGGTCAGTTCCTCCAGTTGTGACACGTCTCACAGATCTGGACTGTCCGTAACATTGTATGTTGAGTCTGGTTTCAAGTTACAATGGTCCAGAAAAGACCACTGTATGTTGAAACTATTGTATGTTGAGGCCATTGTAAGTTGAGGGATCACTGTATATGTTCTGCATTATTGATAGAAGAGTTGTACCTTGATAAACTCTAATGTCCGGAACTCTATCAAATTGCCCTCAGTCCGGTATATCAAACAGTAATAAGATGGGAGAAATGGATCATCTGTTCTCAATATAGCTTTATTTAAAAGGATACACACATACGTCCATATGATGTTAATAAATGAAAGAATTCCATTTATTAATGCAAATTGTGGACCAAGGCTCTATGCCTTCATTCCCAACTTCAGGGGCCGGCGCTCTGCCGCACAACATTTTAGGGGGTCTCCGTCCCTTTACTTATGCGTTCCAACGTGCCCAAAAACCATGTTTTTTCAGAGTATTAATAAATATGCTCCAATTTTTTTTTTCATTTTTTTATGTTTGGGAATTGTCCCCAATAGAGACCTATAACACTTGTTGATCTGCTCCAGGATGATCGGCAAGAAGAAAATGACATAGCTGCAAAACGTGCTGCACTTTTGGAGAAGAGACTGAGGAGAGAACGTGAAAATCAGCAGAAGAAGGTGGAGCAAGAGATGGAGCTGGAACTCAAGAAGGAAGAAGCCAGGTCAGTTAGAATAAAAGTCACTTTACCAATAATTGTTAGACAACTAGACAAGTGCTATCCAGTAGCTGAACAAATAGGATGTTATACTATATTATATATTTATGAAAACAGAGATCATTTATTATCATTTTACAAAAGTGTTTTCATTAAAATCTATGGTCTGGAAAGCCAGATCAGACTCGAAAATAAATTAGGTCCCCAGAACAGACCCTGAAGTAAACTTAGACCCCAGAGTAAACCTCTAAAATGAATTCAGACCCCAGAACAGATTCCTAAAATAAAGTCAGACCCCAGAATAGACCTCTAGAATGAATTCAGACCCCAGAACAGACCCTGAAATAAACTCAGACCCCAGAATAGACCTCTAGAATGAATTCAGACCCCAGAACAGACCCTAAAATAAACTCAGACCCCAGAATAGACCTCTAGAATGAATTCAGGCCCCAGAAGAGACACTGAAATAAACTCAGACCCCAGAATAGACCTCTAGAATGAATTCAGGCCCCAGAACAGACCCTGAAATAAACTCAGACCCCAGAATAGACCTCTAGAATGAATTCAGGCCCCAGAACAGACCCTGAAATAAACTCAGGCCCCAGAATAGACCTCTAGAATGAATTCAGACCCCAGAACAGACCCTGAAATAAACTCAGACCCCAGAATAGACCTCTAGAATGAATTCAGGCCCCAGAACAGACCCTGAAATAAACTCAGACCCCAGAATAGACCTCTAGAATGAATTCAGGCCCCAGAACAGACCCTGAAATAAACTCAGACCCCAGAATAGACCTCTAGAATTAATTCAGGCCTGTAGAATAAACTTGGATCATAGAACACATCCATAAAATGAACTCAGACCCCAGAGCAGACCTCTAAAATGAATTCAAATTACAGTACAGATCCATAAAATGAATTCAAACACCTGAACAGATCTCTAAAATTAAAGGGGTACTCCGGTGGAAATCTTTTTTTTAATTTATTTATTTATTTATTTTTTAATCAACTGGCTCCAGTTAAACAGATTTGTAAATTACTTCTATTAAAAAATCTTAATCCTTCCAGTACTTATTAGCTGCTGAATACTACAGAGGAAATTATTTTCTTTTTGGAACACAGATCTCTCTGCTGATATCTCTGTCCATTTTAGAAACTGTCCAGAGCAGCATATGTTTGCTATGGGGATTTTCTCCTACTCTGGACAGTTCTTAAAATGGACAGAGATGTCAGCAGAGAGCGCTGTGCTCGTGATGTCAGCAGAGAGCTCTGTGTTCCAAAAAGAAAATAATTTTCTCTGTAGTATTCAGCAGCTAATAAGTACTGGAAGGATTAAGATTTTTTAATAGAAGTAATTTACAAATCTGTTTAACTTTCTGGCACCAGTTGATTAAAAAAATAAATAAATAAAAATAAACAGTTTTCCACCGAGTACCCCTTTAATTCAAACCCCAGAACAGATCTCTAAAATAAACTCAGACCCCGGAGCATTCCTCTAAAATGATTTCAGACCCCAGAACAGACCCTAATATTAAATCTAAACTCAACCCGCACCCTTAAGATGAATCGGTGAACAAATCCCTGATACTCATAAATACAGCCTTCGGCTGTCTGGGCATGCTGGGAGTTGTAGTTTTGCAACAGCTGGAGGCACCCTGGTTGGGAAACACTATATTAGACTAATATACAGCAATTTTTACACAGGCGAAAGTCAGAAGAGGAACGTAGTAAGAAAGAAGATGAGAAGGCGAGACGAGAATATATCAAACAAGAATACCTACGCAGGAAACAGCTGAAGTTAATGGCGGATATGGATTCTGTTATCAAACCTCGCGGGAACCTTAACCGACCAAAAAAAGCCAGGCCGAAATCCATCCACAGAGACCAGCACGTGGAATTGCCTAGAACACCGACTGGCGCTCCTCCAGGTACTGTAACCCCATCCGTGTGCTGAGGTTTGAGGATGATTTCAAATCCTACATCTATTTTTTGGGCAGAAATCCAAAGCGGGCGGAGCCGGAACATCACAATACTCCATCCCCTGCATTGCCCATCATCCACAGAGTGATCCTTGCTCTGTGCAGCTGAGAAACGGGGGTGCTGCAGGAGAGATTGCGGGGGTCCCCAGCGGCGGGACTCTCATGATCAGACACCTTATCCCCTATCCTTTGGACAGGGGATAAGATGTCTAGGGGCAACTGGCTTCAGAAAGTTAAACAGATTTGTAAATGACTTCTATTAAAAAATCTTAATCCTTTCAGTACTTATGAGCTTCTGAAGTTAAGGTTGTTCTTTTCTGTCTAAGTAATCTCTGATGACACGTGTCTCGGGAAACGCCCAGTTTAGAAGATGTTTGCTATGGGGATTTGCTTCTAAACTGGCCGTTTCCCGAGACACGTGTCATCAGAGATCACTTAGGCAGAAAAGAACAACCTTAACTTCAGAAGCTCATAAGTACTGAAAGGATTAAGATTTTTTAATGGAAGTAATTTACAAATCTGTTTAACTTTCTGGAGCCAGTTGATATATAAAAAAAAGTTTTTTCCTGGATAACCCCTTTAAGGTTGCATGAGAACGGACTTGCGAAAACTCCATATTGGGATGTGGATTGGTGATAGGTTTAGTGTTAAATCTGTACCAAAATGCTCATCAGATCCTTTTCAGCTGAATACTATATATATGTATGTATGTGTGTGTATATATATATATATATATATATATATATATATATATATATATACAAAAAAAGAGGATTGCAGCAGCACACATTGGTCAAAAAAATTGAGGCTCTTAGCGCACTTTTTGATCAAAACGTGTCCCCCATCCACCACGGGGAGGTGGCCTCATTTAGGATGGGAACCTAGCACAAATTCTGAGCCTAACACTCAACTATCCACTCACCTCTGCTGGGCATATAGCCTCTGACTGGGTGACATGCTGGATCCATTTAAAACTCCACCTGTGAGAAAGGGGGAGGGGTGCACAGCTAAAGAGGGTGTCATTTCCCCCTGAATTGTACATACAAGAAAAAAGAAAGATAGCCAGCAGAACAGCCTAATACACGGGTATATATAGATAATCTGAGCTGTGATTGGTCACGATGAGAAAACCAGACAGTTTTTATCCATTTATGACAGAGAAAAATTTAGAACCAAAATGTAAACCTGCAATACAGCTAATGGGATTTATCTGTTGACATGCGACGCCTGCTCAGTACAGTATGTGGGGTGCACATCGAATCCCCTGAAGGAGAGGGTTAGGAAGCACCTGTCAGATATCCCCCATTTTCATTCAAGACATGTCAATGGCAGCCAGACACTGTGCGGAGGTACATAAGGGGGATTTCTCAACCCTCAGGCTTCAGGGGATCAAGAGAATATCAGCTCAGGAAGTACAAAACTAAAACTGTTAGATAGAGAAGTTTATTGGATAATCAAATTACAAACCCGCTATCCAAAAGGATTGAATCAAAGACAAGATGTAAATCGAGATTTTCCTAGCTTGTGACGGAAAATATAAGTTATATGAAGACAGGAGGCTCGTATCTTGCATTAATCTTTCTTTCTTTAATGCTCATAGCAGAAATATCATAATGCTAATAACGTATAGAAAAAACTACAATTCCCAGCAGTCCCCTGTGAACTCCTCGTCTCCTCCCAGCATGCTGGCTCCTATAAAAGGGACTGCTTGTAGATCCTCTTCCTCTTTCTTTATGCGGATTTCTTGACCGTAACGAACCCTGGAACAGTAGAACGACTCCACTTGGGCTCCTCCAAGCATCCGGTCAACAGGACCGAGATCCATCTGATGCAACAGAACAGGAACTGTCAAGGAACAAATTCAACAGGAACATCAGTTTCCACAGCGACAGCTACGATGGTGTCCTCTCCATTCAATACCCTGTAAAGAAAACAAACACCATAACAGGGTTGGGTAGGGAGGGAAAATACTCGCCTCCTGTCTTCATATAACTTATATTTTCCGTCACAAGCTAGGAAAATCTCGATTTATATATCAGACAGGAGGCTCGTATCTTGCAAGTTCAAAGCTAGATTCTGATACAAAAGTACAGTCATAGACAATTGACAGTTAAAGAACCGATACAGAAACATGTGCCTCCGGTCGGAAATAAAAATGGCGGAATGTCGTCTCCGACGACCAGTCAGCGGCTAACAAGAGATCCGAGAGAGAACCTCCTGAAGTGACCACCTTAGTAGCCATAGCACCTCTAGAGGAATGAGCGCCAAACAGGGAAATATCAATTCCCGCCATTTCCATTACTGATCTCACCCACCGAGCTAATGTAGCCGAGGAGACCGGTAAATGAGGCTGAACATAAGATATTAACAATTGATTGTGACTGAGCGATCGTACGGCCGCTGTCTGTGTCTCATACAATTGAAGACATCGCACCACACAAAGTTTGGGATGCATCGGAAAAAAGGGATAGAAGACTGATTGAAGTCCTGTCTTAGTTCTTCGAACGACCGTAAAACGGACCCCTTCCGGCGAAAATTGTCGCCTAGATATATCAAGGGCCTTGACGTCCGATACCCTCTTAATGGAAACTAAGCATAAAAGAGTTGTTAATTTTAGAGACAGAAGTTTCAAAGATAGTGAATCATTGTCTTCCCAAGAGGAGAACAAGTCCAGCACTCGGGAGACATCCCATGTAGATTGATATCTAGGCCGTGGGGGACGTTTAAATTTCACTTCCCGAAGCAGACGGCACACTAATGGATGCTTACCCACTGGTAAGGAGTCTACTGGACAATGATATGCCGAGATGGCAGATCTGTACACGTTAAGTGAACTATAAGACTTTCCCATCTCAAAAGCGTCCGCTAGGTAGTTCACTATGATTGGAACAGGTGCTTGAACGGGATCAGTTTCCCGTTGATCACATCAGCGAACCCACAGGGCCCATGCAGATCGATACGCCGATCTAGTCCCTGGGGCCCAGGCCAAGGCGAGGAGATCTCTAGCTGATTGTGAAAGATCTCCACCTGTGGTCGGCACCCCGAAACCAACCAAGCGAGGAGTGGAAGATTGCCCTCCAGTACCAACGGGTGTAGACCCTTGGACGGATTCGTGAGGAGTTGAGGTGAATGGGGAATCAACCTGGGGTAATCCATCGACATCCCCAAGAGAAGGGGAAACCATGGTTGCGTTGGCCACCAAGGTGTGACCAGAACCACCTTCGCTTTCTGATTCGCTACTTGGAGAAGGACTCTGGTTATCATTGGGAAAGGAGGAAACGCATAATGCGTCCCCTGCGGCCACATCTGGCGGAACGCGTCCACCGCTGATGCCTCCGGGTCCGGTCTCCAGCTGTAAAACCGGGGTAACTGACAATTGAGACGAGAGGCAAAGAGGTCCGTGTGTAGTGGACCCCATAGCTCTCGAAGTTGTCAGAAAACAGATCGGTCCAGCGTCCAATCGCTGGAGTCGATCAAGTAGCGGGAATTCCAGACGGCCACCTCGTTGGATACCCCTGGAATATATTCCGCTATCGGGAAAATGGCTCTGGAGAAGCAGAAATGCCAGAAGTCGGACGCAATGTCCGCCAACATTTTGGACCTCGTGCCACCCAGGCGGTTGATATATTGTACTGCCGCCACGTTGTCCATGCGTAATAATACGCAACAATTGGACTCCCGTGGAAGGAAGCTCTTGAGAGCGAAGAACGCTGCTAGGAGTTCCAGAGCGTTGATATGGAGAAAGGACTCTTCTTCTGACCATATCCCTCCAGTAGCGCGATGCCCGCGGCGAGCTCCCCAACCTTGGCGGCTCGCATCCGATTCTATGATTATGTCCGGGGAAGAGTTGAAGATGGTCCTGCCGTTCCATTCTACGGCGTGACGTAACCACCATTGCAACTCTGTCACTGATTGGGGACAAAGGGTCACCTCGTCTGCATACCGTAAACCCTGACGAAGATGGAGGGTTTTCAGTCGTTGCAGCGCCCGATAGTGGAGAGGTGCCGGAAATATCGCTTGGATAGAAGCCGACAATAAGCCGACGATCCGTGCGATAATCCTCAAAGATGCGCAACCTTTGCGCAATACCGCTCTGATTTCTTTGCGAATCAGCGCCAGTTTTGACTTGGGCAATCGTAGGACAGCCTGTTGGGTGTCCACCGTGAAACCCAAAAATTCCATCTCTTGTGTCGAGAAAAGAACCGACTTCTTGTGGTTCATGAGGAAACCTAATTCCTCCAACAACGATACCGTCCATTGACTGTGCAAGGCAGCTTGCGTTTTGGACCGTGCCATAATTAGTAGATCGTCTAGGTAAATTATGAGTCTCACCCCTCTGCTCCGGAGAGCCGCCACCACGGGTTTCATTAGCTTGGTGAAACACCACGGGGCCGATGACAAACCGAATGGAAGGCAAGTAAATTGCCACATGCGGTCTTTCCATAGAAATCGTAGGAATTTCTGGGATGTGGGGTGCATCGGGACCGTGTGGTACGCGTCCTTTAAGTCTATTTTGACAAGCCAATCTCCAGGCCATAAAAGATCTCTCAGCAAATGGATCCCCTCCATCTTGAAGTGACGATACGTCACATGCTGATTGAGATCTCTGAGATTTATCACAGGACGGTATCCGCCATCCTTCTTCTTGACTAAGAAGAGGTTGCTGATAAACCCCGGAGATCGGGGATCTACTTCTTGTACAGCTCCTTTTACGATGAGGTCTCGTAGTTCCTCGTCTATGAGGGTTACGTTTGGAGCCGAAAAATGGATTGGTTGGGGGATTATGTTTAATACTAGTAGGGATAGAAATTCTATTATGTATCCCGCTATCGTGTTGAGGACCCAAGCGTCTGCCGTAATCGTGGACCAGACGTGGGTAAAATACCTCAGTCTGCCCCCCACTATAGTGTGTGAGAGTGTCATAGAGAGAGTACTCACCGTGTGGCGGGCGTGATCTTGAAAATCCACGTCCACCGCGTCCTCTCCAGGGTCGGCCCCGTGGGGGAAAGAACGGAGCCGGTTGGGCCACTGGCAATGCGTACGGCTGTTGTACTGGGTATTGTTGGGCAAGAGGTCTATTATAGGGCCTGAAAGAGGCATTGCGGCCAGCAGATCGGCCTCTGCTTCTGCCGGCCTTACCAAAAACCTTGGCGGGTTGTCCTGCCTTCTTAAGTGAGGCTTGAGCCTTATCTAGGCTAGTGAAGAGGCTAACGAATTTATTAATGTCTTTTATGAGATCCTCTCCAAACAGCATGCCTTCAGCCGAAGGACCTGGCTCCTTTTCAGCTAGGTGTGATAATTGCGGTTCTAATTTCATTAGGATAGACCTTCTCCACTCAATGGAACAGGATGTGTTCGCACTTCCTAGCATACAAACGGCCCTTTGGGCCCAGCCTCTCAGTTGATCTAAATCGACAGGTTGGGCCGAGGAGGCCGCCTGTTCTGACAGGTTAAGGATTTTGGTCAGTGGTCCTAACATGTCTAAAATCCTATCTTGGATTAGTTTGAATGAACGTTCAATCCCTTTCGTTGCATATTTGCCGGACTTCTTCAGGTACTTGAGGAGTACCGGGTCTATCTCCGGCGTCATTGTCACCTTTTTGGCGACACATGGCCTAGGGCATTCGGCCTTTAATTTGTTTCTATTGGAGCGGTCAAAAGACCTTCTAGTCCAGAATTCTACATATTGCGCGACCTGGGGTAGTGGAGCCCAGTCCCCAGAACGGGGATGTGTGATCGCATCAGGGCTGAAAAATGGTTGCCCTAGTGTATCTAGTATAGCCTCCTTAGGCGTTTCTAGAGTGGCGTCATCATAGTCTGCCATGAGCCCCGCATCTGCCTCCTCTGAGTCTGAATCTGCGGTGTCTGCTCCATCCGATTCAGCGGATGAGTCTTCCCCAGAGGTGTCAAATGAATTGGGTTTTGACCGTCTGGCGGTCTTATGCCTCATTGTGGTCTCCTTGAGGCCCAAGGGTCGGGTATGTTCTGATGGATGCGGGGTGTGACAGGCCGGGTTGGGTCCTGTCTGGGGCATATTGTTTTCTTCCCCTGCCGGGGAGTCGACATGACCCGATGTATGCTTTCGTTTACAAAGGGCTTTGCCACTAGTAGTTTGGTTCCTAGAAGTAGTGGGTAGAACAGGAACCGTAGTGGCAGTCAGTGCTGCTTGTATGGACTTATTAATAAGATCTTGTATCTGGGCAGGAGACATGAATTGCGAGGCATCCACCTCTACAGTCTGTCCAGCAGCTCTAGAATGTGTGTTATCTTCAGACATAATGTAGGTATTATAAGCTACAAGTAGCTAAGGAGAAAGGTATAAGCGGTATCAGAGCAGGGAGTATTAGGAAATCTAGATATCCGCACAGAGCACAATTGAATCTAGGCAAGTAAGGGTTAAGGTCGCTATAAGACTAATAAGTCCCTAACAATAAGTCTCCCTAAGACAAGCAGTTGCTAGTGCGTCCTGCAGGGGTTCAGCAGACTTACAGAGGGATCTACACAGACCGTAATCGCAATGCTGGCGCTCCTCTCACCGCTCGCACAACACTGGCGATGGAGAGTGGAGGCGTAGCCCAGCTTCAGTGATTGCCGCCGTAATCTCGCGAGATTACGGCTACCAGTACTGTGATAGGGCGCGCGGTCTGCGACGTCAGAATGACACCGGCTGCGCGTCCTAAGTCCACGCCCCCGAACCTCCAAGCCCGCGAAGCCGATGACAGCGGCGGGAACTAGTGGAGGAAGACGGCGCGAAAGCCCGAAAAATGGCGTCCGGCGAGCCAGTCGGGATGAAGTAAGAAGAGGAGGAGGAAAGCGAGATTAGAACCGAGGGGTCGTACTTATAGTTGTGCGATCCCAAGTAGGTAGAAAAACTAAATAGAAGTAATGTATAGAAATACAAAGAATATATAAATAAAGAATATAGGAATATAAAGAATATAGGAATATAAAGAATATAAATCACAGATTATATTAAAGATAACAATAAAATTCACAGGTTATACTTATCTTGCTGCCAGAGCAGAAAGAAAGAGGAAGAGGATCTACAAGCAGTCCCTTTTATAGGAGCCAGCATGCTGGGAGGAGAGGAGGAGTTCACAGGGGACTGCTGGGAATTGTAGTTTTTTCTATACGTTATTAGCATTATGATATTTCTGCTATGAGCATTAAAGAAAGAAAGATTAATGCAAGATACGAGCCTCCTGTCTGATATATAATTCTACATTATTACGAATGGTGTGGTTTTTGATTATTCCAATAATTAACCTTTGTAATTCAATAGTGTTTTTCTATTCAATATGGTATCATGTAAATACATACCGTATTTTTCGCCGTATAAGACGCACTTTTTCTTCCCCAAAACTGGGGGGGAAAAGTCGCACCGACTTTTCCCCCCCAGTTTTGGGGAAGAAAAAGTGCGTCTTATACAGCGAAAAATACGGTTATACGACGAATACACCCCTATCGCGGCGGTCCCTGCGGCCATCAACGGCCGGGACCCGCGGCTAATACAGGACATCACCGATCGTGGTGATGCCCTGTATTAACCCTTCAGACGCGGCGATCAAAGCTGACCGCCGCATCTGAAGGGAAAGTGACTCTAACGCGGCTGTTCAGTCGGGCTGTTCAGGACCGCCGCAATTTCACCGCGGCGGTCCCGAACAGCCCGACTGAATAGCCGGGTTAGTGCTTACAGGACACCGGGAGGGACCTTACCTGCCTCCTCGGTGTCTTCTCCGTTCAGGGATCCCCTATATGGCCGGTGCTCTCCTTCCTCGTCATCACGTCGTCGCGTACGTGCGTAGGTGTGCGTAACGACGTGATGGCGGCGACGGAGAGCGAGGATACCCGGCCAGCAGCAGAGACGTTCCGGAGCGACGGGGACACGGCGACAGCGATGGAGCGACATCCAGGGCAGCGGTGACGGGTCCGGAGCGGCGGGGACACGTGAGTATTACCTCCTATGCAGTGGTCTTAAATCTGCGGACCTCCAGATGTTGCAAAACTACAACGCTGGGAGTTGTAGTTTTGCAACATCTGGAGGTCCGCAGGTTGAAGACCACTATTGGGTTCAAAATCTTTATTTTTTTAGATTTTGCACCTATAAATTGGGTGCGTCTTATACGCCGGTGCGTCCTATAGGGCGAAAAATACGGTAAGTTTCACTGGGTGATTAGATTATTATGTTTTCATTTGATTATTATGCTTTATTGCACACTAATGTATGTGTAAATGAATTCTATAGAATGGCATTGTAAAGCAGGTCTACTAGAATTGTCTCACAGTTCAGTTCCTCCTCTGGACATTGTTAAATGCGGTCTTGCTAAAAATGTTTTCTTATAGAAAAGGTTTTCTTATACCGGTACTAGAATGTACATGTAATATATAGACGGCACTCTCGATGTACAGAGGAAGAAGATCTTATGTGGGTTTATCAGTATTGAAGGTGTATGTATGCATATATATGGTTTTAAATTTGTATATATGGGAGAGATGGAGGGGTTAATTTTCAGATGTTATACCTGATTGGAAATCCCACCCTCTTCTATAAAATGGATCCATTCACTGTTTCAATTTGTATGACTAATCTGTGGCTGAAACGCGTCACCTGTGCACCATCCATGTTTGTTTGATTGCTAATGATTGCATCGAGATTGCGCTGGACATTCTTCTTGAATTGATATTTCTACATGGGACAGAGGTCCAGTCCCGTCTAAGACGCATCGAAGGCTAAGTGGGTGATTGGGTGAGCTGAGTACGCGCTGTTGCTGAAACCGGTTACAACCAATGGAACATTTCTGTAAAGCTACGGCCTTAAAATGTATGTTTCTTGTTTTTCCTCAGCTTCAAGCTTTTCCCTGGCTTCACTGAACACGGGAGACAATGAAAGTGTAAATTCTGGGAAAAGAACGCCAAGGTAAGAGTTGTTCTTGTAAGAGAATGTATTGCCTGAATTTTGTTTTCGATTTTTTTTTTTTTTACCAATTCAGGGTAGATACTCAATGTATACCTGTCACCAAAATGGCAAAATAAAAAAGAGAAAAAAAACTCTCTGTAAATAGGATCATGATCCTGTCACTTTTATCTTTGTTGACTCTAATTCTGGCCAGATAACAGCCCTGTTGTGCTGCTCAGGTCTCCTACATTCCTCTCCATAGCAGGCAGGGGGGTACATAGCCTTTCCTCACATCTCCTGCAGACACTTCCTGCGTCTGTGTTTCTCTGCAAAGACACAGACAAGGAGGCTGTCGGGTGGATTGTGACTGATCTGTATGGGGACATCTAGTGGCCGAAAAATTAAAGAGCATCATTTTAATAGAAATACATTAGAGATTGTCTGCTACATATAAATTAATAATGATGGCGACAGTGCCTCTTTTATCAGATGTTTCTATGGTTACTGAAGTACTGTTATAAGCCTTTTTTTATGCAAAGTTTCAATATTTACTTTTTTGCCCCTTCTTTGTATCACAACTTTAAGCATCCTATCCCCTCTCCGAAAGATGGGGGATAAGATGTATGATCGCAGGGGTCCCGCCGCTGGGGACCCCAGCGATCCCGGTGCAGCCCCGGCATTCTGTGCAGCTCCGAGTGATTTCACGGCCACCACGCCATGATGTCACGCCACGCCCCCTCCATTAATTTCTATGGGAGAAGGCATGACAGCCCTGCGATCATACATCTTATCCCCTATCCAAAGCATAGGGGATGGGATGTATAAAGCCAGAATACCCCTTTAAGACTTGTGTAATTTGCAATCTTTTGTGAACATATTTTCTAATTCTTTCTTTCTTTCTTTTATTTTTGCTTGTTGCAGTCCTTTTAGGTCAGAATCTGTAGAAGGATTTCTGTCACCTGCTTGTTCCGGCAGTCGTAATGGGGAAAAAGACTGGGAAAATGCTTCTACTACATCCTCGGTGGCGTCCGCAACAGAGTACACAGGTAGGTGGTGTGTCCCTGTTATCATAGATTGTGCAAGAAAATTTTATAGAGAGGGTTCTGGACAAAGACCGCCACTCTATTACTTACATATAGAACAGTGGACTCCATTCAGATGCCCTTCAGATGTTGCAAAACTACGACTCCCAGCATGCCCAGACAGCCAACGGCATTCTGGGAGTTTTCGTTTTGCAACATCTGGGGGGGCGCAGTTTGGAGACCACTGATATAGAGCATCGGTCAGACCCCCCCAATGAAGAAGATACTTATCGCCTATCTTGTGCATACAAGATATGTTATAATCTTAAAGTGTACCAGTCATGATCTTGTTAAATTCTATAATCCTCCCAGTTCACTACTGCCATCATGATAAACTACCCCCTGTCTTTATTTTTATTATTTTTTAGTTTTCTACTTGGATATTGCTCTGTATTTTCTGCTCAGTCTCAGTCAGATTCACAGACTGGGAAGGGACATTCCCCAGCAGTCGTGACATCATCTGAAGCCATACAGGGGAGAACTTCCTCCCTCACTCTGCTACTCACAGCCCAGAGCAGTTCAGTGTGAGATGAGCTATGATTAGATAAGGCTGCACCCCCCTCCTCAGCATTTCCTGATTTTGGACTTCTGCCAGGCCAGCAGGAGTCCAAAGTCTGTGCAAGAGAGGGGGGGGAATGTGATCTAGACAAGTAGGGATAAACTTAGTGGCAGCTTTTTTAAACACAAAATATAGAAAACATAATTTTTTTTAAACAAAGTGCATTAGAAAGAGGTTTTATTTACCATAAGGAATGCAATAGCAAAAATTAATTTTAATGACAGTGCCCATTTAAAACAATCCCTTTAATTTTATTACCTTGATTTGCATATGTCTTCAATCTTGCTTACAGGGCCAAAGCTATACAAGGAACCCAGCGCTAAATCTAACAAGTACATCATCCAGAACGCCATATCCCATTGTTGCCTGGCTGGTAAAGTGAATGAAGGGCAGAAGAACAAGATTCTGGAGGTAGATGCTAATATCTCAGTAAGCCAGATGAACCAGACAGTATAAGTGTATCATTATTGTGTGAAACCTCTTATGTCATACATTTATGAGGATCATATGGGTGGAGCCTATGGCTTTGGGCCACCAGAAATTCCCAGAACCAAAAATTTTGGTTGATTATCTCATATTGTTTTGTAAGGGCCCATGCACACTAGACAATATCTTGGCGGACACCGAATCTTGGCGCTTGGACTGCTCTGACATGTGCCATAGCTGTTGACTGCAATGCATTTTCTGAGCAGATACCACCAAAAGAAAGATCATGTTTATAATTTTGTCCGACACAGATATTCTGCAGTCTGCATGGTGCAACAGAATCCCATTGTAAACAATGGGAGGCTGCTGTATCCGAATTCCCTAGCGGAAACTCTCTAGTGTCCAGGAGCCCTGCCATGGTTGATCCTTTTGTTCTTAAAGGGGTGGTATTTTTATGTAAAATCGTGATAAGGCAGTTGGAAAAAAATCATAAACTTACCTTCCAATCAGTGGATGAGGTAGAACACCGCTGTGGTCACTGATTGACTGACGGAGCAGGTAGGTTCTTGTGCAGACACCAAAATAAGGAAGTAGTACTCAAGATACATACTCACATTCTTTATCTGAACTTTTGGTACCGGAAGATTTTTACCTGAAAAATGCCTTTAATGGTCTATTCACACGTACAGTATTCTGCACAGATTTGTTGCACAGGATTTTCTGCTGCAGATACAATGTAAACTGAATGACTGAACACAGCTTGAAATCCTGCGCATAAAATCTGCGCAGAATAATGTACATGTGAATAGACCCTAAAGCAGGCATGTCAGAGGTTTTGATCAGTCAGGGTCTTAATGCGGAGACCCCCGCCAATCTCTAAATATAGGCAGGAGAAGTGCACTTCATTTGCCAGCTCACTGCTCAATCCATCTCATTAGAGGAGACTGGCTTCATAGACCTATAAAGGAGCCCGTCTAATGAGTCGGAGTGAGCACAATGCTGTACACTTCTCCCAGATGGATCTAGACCAGAGCTTTTCAAACTTTTCATGTTGGTAACCCTTTTTAGACATCCATTGTTTGGTGCCACTCTGTGTGTTCTTCAACGCTCGACATAATTCCAGTATAAGCATTATAAATGTGGCTGCTACCCCCTCCCCCCCCCCCCCCCCATGATATTTAATCACCCCTCTTCATGAGCCTCTGTGCCGTTTCATTACCCCCCTTCATCACTCTACCATCACACCTGGCCTGTGCCTCTCCGACCAGCTCCGGCAGACCCCGGTGCAGGTTCAGTGGCTCCCGCTCGTCTCCTGACCAATGACATCCTCGTACTTCGCTACTTGAGCACGACTTCAGGGAAGTTGGTGGTCAGTCCCAGCAGCCACCACTGTCCACTGATTTAAAGTGGCTGCTGTGCTGGCTGCCAGGTCAAAATTAGGCAGCACGGACCATGGCCATTTAATAACACTGACCAGTGAAGGCTGCTGCTGCAGGACGGGACATTCCTGCTACAAACTGGAGGCTGTCGCCGAAACACTAATGTGTCGGGGCACACAGTTTGGTAATTTGGTTTAGAGATTGGTGGGGGTCTCTGAGACATTTCAGAAGTTTTAAAGGGGTACTCCACTGGCCAGCGTCCGGAACAAAATCTTCCAAACGCTTTTTTCACGCTCCGGGGTCAGCCATGCCCCTTGTAACGTCATGGCCACGCCCCCTCCATTGACTAGCATTGAGGGGCATGACCATGACGCCACGAGGGGCGCGGCCAACCTCCACAGCGCGAAAAAAGTGTTTGGAACATTTCATTCCGAACGCTGGCCAGTGGAGTACCCTTTCAAATGACAGTACCACTTTAACCTTAAGGATGTGTTACCGCGTTACGATGCATGTGGCTAAACCATGCCCATGTGGTGGCTACTATTTTGCTTGTAATACCACAGAATATTTTAAATATTATTTAGCACCTTAATGCAGACCATGGGCCGTTGCAATTTAACAGACTATGACGTGAGCTTAGGAGCTGAGCTTGCTTCATAGACAGTGGGTCCGCCACTCACATCAATAGCGATCACAGCATTTAAAATGGCTTTTAAAGTTGACAGATGTTGCTCCTGCCTGGTGCCAGAACAGCGCTCCCACAACACGATCATGGGGTGCCGATTGGTTAGTATGGCAGCTAGAGACCTCCATGCCTGCCATAGTAATTCTACTGATATAGTCTTCCTCATGCAGGCTATACCAGCATAGCACCAATCTGTCTATTCAAGCATACTATAGCATTGATCAGTATAAGCACCTAAAAATCCTGGGAAATGGCAGTGTTTGTAGGTGGAAATAGGGAGAGGTTCCTGTGTGGGGCTGCCCTTTTTAGGACGAGTAACACTTTCCAAGAAGGAAATTAATAATGTGAGAGTAAGGCCTTACAAGGGACGTTTTTACCCCCACCGGTTACAATGGACCATACGTTGTTCCCTTCTACCTTTTAGAAGTCTTTGCATCACATCAATACTTGGTGGTGTAGG
The DNA here is from genome assembly GCF_029499605.1 of Hyla sarda. Classification (NCBI taxonomy): domain Eukaryota; kingdom Metazoa; phylum Chordata; class Amphibia; order Anura; family Hylidae; genus Hyla; species Hyla sarda. Next base: position 35,729,745 of record NC_079194.1, read on the forward strand.
TGGTACATGGTGTTTTTGCACACCTTTCCTTTTGTTTCATTTAAAAAAAAATTTGGGTACATATATTTTATCCTAAGAATATTATTAAAAGTTAAGTTTAAATAATATACAGTGACCCCCTGACCTACGATGGCCCCGACATATGAGCGGCGGGCACAGGTGAGTACAGCTTCCTATACTTTACATTGCACGAATCCCTCAACATACGATGGATTCTACAAATGATGGCTCGTTTGGAACGAATTACCATCGTATGTTGAGGGACCACTGTATATCCTCAGTACTTACTTGTGATATGACGCGGAGGAATGTCTGTAACTGGGGAGCAGCGCCTTAAATCTGTTTGGTTTGGCACTATCCATATTTGTGAAGTGTTGGTGTGGCACCATGGTCAATCTACAATGATGCATCAGGCATTGGTGGGTGGAAACCCTGGCTGATCCATGCCTGATTCATCTGCACAGTCTCTGGTCAGTCTCTCCTCATTTTTCGTGGACAGATGAGTTCGCCTTGGGGTGACTATGACCCCGGCCGCACTAAACACCCGCTCTGATGGCACACTTCTGGCCGGGCAGGACAGCTTTTCCAGGGCAAACTCTGCTAGTTGCGGCCATAAATCAAGTTTGGCTGCCCAGAAGTCCAGCGGATCTTCAAGGTGTGTTGGCATGGCCCTTTCAAGGTATGCCACCACCTGCTGGTTCAGGTCCTGCTCCATGTCTACCTGCTGCTGATGAGTTGCTTCACTATGCGGGTGAAGAAAGCTACTCATCAGGGACTCAGGCTGTAGACTCAGGCTGCTGCTTATTGAGCCAGTACTGCTCCTGCCACCCCTCCCCTCTCCAGCAGCCATGGCAGTGGAAGGTGAGCGCAGAGGGCCCCCCGAATAAGACCTGCTAGTGGATGGACGATGGCGCAGATGGCTTCGACCAACTGACTACATAGGATGTCTCTTTAGTAGGTCAGTTTGTCCCCCCTCTCAGTGGGTGTAAAAAAGGCCCCCCTTTTGTGGCGGTAGCGAGGGTCCAATAAGGTGGAGAGGCAGAAGTCATCCTGCTTCTGAATGGTGACAATTCGGCGGTCACTACGCAAGCAAGTGAGCATGCATCGTGCCACACCACATTGGAGCCACGGTTCTCCCAGGCCACTTTATGGTGATGCTGCATATGTTGACGCAGGGCCGTGGTGCCAGCATTGGAACCCTGGCCACGCTTCACCTTCTGCTGACACATCTTGCGTGTGGCCAGGTTAACATCCTCTGGATGCTTGATGAAAAACTGCCACACCGCCGAGTAGCTGATTTTCCCACCAACAGTCTGCACTGATTGACTGCTACTGCCACCGACTCCAGGAACCCCTGTTCCACTACCTCCCGGGAAGGTAGGCTGCCGCGAAGCAGGTGGTCTACATCGGGCACATTTGGCTCCAGATTTCTCCCTACTGCCAACCATGCTACCACTTTGCTGGCTCAGCTGCTGCCTCACGGGCAAGCTGCAACTCTCTTCTGATGACAACGACCACCACCACCATCACCCACCACGCAACACCACCTCCCATGCCACTCTCCTCATCAATACTTGCCCGCCTAGCGGTGGAAGCGGCGGATGTCTCCTCCACTTTTTGGCTGGCCAGTAGCTGCTGACTGTCCTCTAGTAGATCGTCCCTAAATAGTGGAGCTGAACCCACAGCATAAGATACTTCTGGGGGGGGGGGGGGAACAGCATAGGACAGAGGCAATGGGAGGACAGGGACTGCTCCCGGGCCATGCCAACTGAGGGTTTTGTCTTAGGAACCTACCGACTGTTGACTGGGGGTGTCAGATGTCACTTGTGATTAAGTGGATGACCGTGTTAACCAATTGATGACAGCAGATGGGTTCACCCTTTAGATGTACGTATCTGGTATGCACTTATGCGGGGAGGACAATGCACTCCAGTACGCTTACAACACCTTTGTCAACTTTTGCCTGGCCTTTTACACTATCTAGCCCCTTAAGACTTTAACAGGAACAAAATGGTACACCACTTAGATGTACGCACAGGTTACATTTAATAGAGGACAATATGCTTTTAGTGCTCTGCTCACCCTAACTGGCTGGCTACTATTAGCTTTTCAGTTGTTGTACACACGAGTGCTGCAGCACACAGTCGCTGTGTACTACACCCAAAATTCTCTCTCAATTTCACTCCCTTCCCTATCAGTGCTTCTAGGCTGGATTTGGGCTTGAGGTGAATTGATGCTGTAAAAAAGCTTTTCTGTGCAACACACACTGCTCTCTGTCCCTCTCTACAATAGAACGCTGATCTGGGCCTGCACGGGCCTATTCTTTTCTCTTTCCTTCTCTTTACTCGCCTCTATTGTTTGTATCTCCCTCTAAGCATTCCTCATCTGTCTTGTGATCCTTTCTATTTATCATATTTTCTGACTATACATGTCGAACATTCTCGACTGTTTTCCAAGGTCTCACTTTGATCTCACCTGATGGTTTGCTTTATAATCCCCAAAACCGTCAAAAGCAACTACTTTCAATGGTGATGATATCACTCAATTTATGTCATTTACAATTGCCTCCTTATTTTTGCCTTTCATTACTGTTCTTAATTCAGAATAATCTTTTCCATGCCGCTTGACTTATTTATAAACCTGAGACCTCCTTTTTACTGAGATTTGACGGTTGGACACGTGATGATGAGCCCCCCCTGTGGTCTACTACTCAATACCTCTTATTCTTTCCCCTCAATACTCTTCCTTCTCCTTTTTTATTTATTGTCCTTATTTTTTACTGTTATTTTCCTGTTGATATGATTTTTGTATAACTGTTTCCCTTTGTTATGGAAATTTTCAAAATTGTGAAAATAAACAATTATTTAAAAAAAAGAACGCTGATCTGACTGGGAGGTGAATTGCTGCTGTAAAAATGCTTATCCGTGCAACACACACTGCTGCCTGTCCCTGTCTCTCTGCAATAGAACGCTGATGTGACTGGGAGGTGATTCGCTGCTGTAAAAATGCTTTTCTGTGTAACACACACTGCTGTCTGTCTGTCTGTCTCTCTCTCTCTCTCCAATAAAAGGCTGAAGTGACTGGCTGCAAGATGGCTGCCGATTATATAGGGCTGTGACATCAGAGGGGTGACTGGCTGCTGATAGGTCGCATGCTGCATGTGATTCAGGGTCATCCCACCTACCCACCTTCCCGGAGTTCCTTGCCCCATGTCCTCACATGTGGATCCGCCATTTTAGATGCCCTGGACACTGGACCACACTAAATGGAGTTTAATGAAGTGATTTGCAAGATCGAATCACGGCAATATTCGCATTCTTAACAAATTCGGATTTGTCAGATTCGATTCCTAATTATTATTATAATTTTTTTTATTATTGATTTGCAAAATGTGCAAATTTGCTCTTTTTTCCCCCGGTTTCCCCTATATATTTTTTTTCACTTTCACAGTATAAATTATGTTAAAATAAAGAATGGTACTACAAAGTACAATTGGTCCTGCAGAAAATAAGCCCTCATATGGGTCTGTAGCATTATGGCTATTAGAAAGCTAGGAGCAAAAACCAAAATGCAAAAAATATAAAAATTGGCACGATCTTTAATGGGTTATACCTAGGGCTGGGCGGTATACCGGTTCATATCGGATACCGGTTATTTTTTTTTCCCACGGTATGGATTTTTGCCCATACTGCTATACCGGTCGGGCCCCTCCCCCACCTTCCGAATTAATTATAGAGCCCAGCCAGCGGAGCCCTCACCTTTCCCGGACCATGAGCAGGGGGTCCGTAGCAAGTAACAAGCGTGTGCCCGGCTTTCAGTCATGCCCGTACACTCTGGAAACTATATCTATGGTTCTGGAGTATTGACAGTCCTACAGAACCATAGAGGCAGTTTCCAGAGTGTACGGGCATGACAGGAAGACGGGCACACACTTGTTACCCGGTGCGTGATGAGCGGAGAATCCTGTAACCGGCACCCCTCTCCGTGTAACGCGCTCCTTCCCCGGCGGTATACTAGAATTCTCCCTCCATCAAAAGCAGCTGCTGGCCGACATCAGCCGGTGAGACCCGTGAGGAGGCGGGGTGAGTGCGGGAGATTCGGGGATGACATGTGTAGCTAACACGGGGGGGGGGGGTGTAGGAGACCGGTAATAATACCGCCATAATTCAAAAAAATACTGTGATATTAATTTTAGGTCATACCGCCCAGCACTAGTTATACCTACATGTACTAAAAAAGGGGTAAATGTGTTGTTTATTGAAAACAATCAAGAGCTTAGAGTTGTAGCATGTAGTTTGTGTGAACAGGATGACCATTTTCCTTTAAAAAATAACATGGGACTGGGGAAAATATAAAATAAAACCTATATTTACTGAGCCCTGGTCCCCCGCAACTCCTGTTTACCTCTGTCCAGTTCCCTTATCTTCTCCCTGCTTCTGACATGAGTGCTCAGAGCAGGAGCTGCTGGCCAAGCCATCCACTGGCCAAGATGAGACACCGCTGCAGCCAGTGATTGGCTAAGCTGGCAGGTCCTGCACCGCATTCTAGTCTTGGAAGCAGGAAGAAAAGAGAAGAGATCTGGATGGAGGTGAACAGGAGCCGCAGAAGAACAGAACTAGGCAAGTATAAGTTTTAGGCTGGAATACTCTGTTACCCTGTTACCACAGAACTCATATGCAGAATCATCCATCTTCATTTTTCGGTTTGAAAAGCTTGAATAAAAGAAAATAATAGAATAACACATTACAATATATTCTAATTCTGCTTCTTCTACTTTCACAGGAAATGGAGAAATCTAACGCCAACAACTTCCTAATCTTGTTCCGTGACTCAGGATGTCAGTTCCGTTCTGTCTATACTTACTATCCGGAAGTGGACGAGATAACCAAGCTGGTGGGCATCGGACCCCGCTCCATAACTCGTAAAATGATCGACGGTCTTTACAAATACAACTCCGACCGCAAACAGTTCAGCAACATCCCAGCCAAAACCATGTCTGCCAGTGTGGACGCTGTGACCATTCACAGCCACCTATGGCAAGCTAAGAGACCTGCCACCCCCAAAAAACTACTTTCTTCCAAAGCATAGCGGAGGCTGGAGAAAAAAAAATAAAAAAGAACCTCCTGAAGTTTTATGGAGATAGCGATGACTTGTTGCCATTGAAACTTGTATGGAGTGAACGCAGACACTTCCTCCTGCTGTCTTTACAACACAACTGGAATGTAGGACAGTATTGATCAGGGGTGGGTTAGGGTGGGCATGGCGATGGGTTGTGTTGGGGAGGGGGGGTTATTTATCACAAAAACTCACTTCGACTCACTTAACCAGGAGGGTAAGCTGTATGCTATCTAAACTCAAGGGGCATGTGCGGTATGACACTGAAGCACTGACATTTGTCCATGTTAGGTGAGTGGTATTACTCAACATCTCTCGCCTTATATATTACCGGTATTATTCGTTTATTTTAATTTTTTTGTTTTTTTTCAGCGTTTGCGTGTGTGCAAGACAATGTTGAGTTACAAAGGACAAATCGAGTATTTTGTCTATTCTGTATGGTTCTTTTTCTCTATTTGGAGAAGAGCGTAAAAAAAATGTGGTGTTGAGCAAATGCATCGGTATCGCTGCCAAGAAGGGTGGCAGCATGTACTTTACTGAGTAATTCCCTAGCTCCCTGGCAACAAGAGGATTGTGGGATAGGCCAGCTTACCTCAAAAATGCAAGCCAGTAAGCATGTATTTTGAATGACAGCATCACTTCCTTTATATAGCTTTGTCTGCAAGTTTTTACAGGAAAAAATGGCGTATTTAAGTACTCTCTCCGATTTGACATTCCTAGAGTGCAACGTGCGTACGACTTAGTGTAGTCAGCTTTGACGCTCTGTTCATTTCTTATGACTGTTTTTATCACCTCATGGAGAGCGACTGTATCCGTGCTTATTATTTTTGTTTTACTATCGTCATTTTGTATTTTTGTTTAGCGCTATCTAAAAAAAAAAAAGAGATTGATTGTCATGAGGTTAGTGCTAGATCCTTTATATATTTATGGGCAAACACTAGTCTTAACAGTTTGCTGCTGACAAACCTAATGTCTCTTACAAGATTTTACTTTGTTTTAACCTTTTAGACACTATTGGTAAGATATTTATTGAGACCAATCTGTTTAGTGATGTTGTCCGAGGGAGCGCGGCTTAGATGTAAAGGTCTGCCGGCTCCTCGGGGGACGTCCTAATAGATTATGTCATCAGAGACAGTGTTTTCGAGCCCTGTCTTTTATATTACACTAGAAGAAATAAGGTTCCCTCACTTGACGCATCACTAAGAGAACCAGCAAGGTTGGTTAGAGTGCCAATGTAAAGAGCTCAAAGCAGTGTTAAGCGAGGGAGGGTGAGACGATAGGGTGTAACACTAATGCTGCAGGACAGGGCCATGCATCTTGTCTAGTTAGTTGCATGCACTTTCCGGGATGAAAGGTAAGCGTGTTTGTGGGTGTTTTTTTATTCTCCATTTCAAGGATAAAGTACGGTTGTTTATACGAGACGTGTTGTAAAATATTTCATATCATGTCAGAATTAACATTTTAAGCTAAATGCAAAGAGAAATCATATGGTCATTACATTTTGAATAGTGTATTTTCATTTTAATATCTATTTTGTTATATATAAGTAGGCATGGATTGTACATTAACTTATCATTTTTTTGTAATTTTTTTTTTTTTAAACTGAACAGAGATGGTCAAGGACCCACAGAATGTAATTTATTTGTTACCAAAAAAAAAGAGAGAAAAAGAACTTGTATAAACAGGCCGATGTATGACAGATGGGGTAGCGGTGAATCATTGCGTTGTATGATGGTTTAATATTTTCCAAATTTGCTGCAGGGAAGGGTGAATGCATTACCTGCCTTCGAAACCCAGGCCTTTTGTGTATGAGCTGTAGATATTTCCATCACTTATTGTATTGTGGTTAATTGTATTGCAGGGGGAGGGTTAGTTACCTTCATTCTTATATGAATTATTGAGATTTCCCTTTTCATTTATTCACAACTCCAGACTAAAAATCATGAAACATTATCTAATACTTCACCTCAACCCCCTTAGTGATGGTCGACATTATAGAACTAGGACATAAAATGACAATTAGGAAGTGTTTATTTGATTGGGACATTACTGTATTGTCGCTCTCATCATATCCATTGTGTATTTTGTAGTTGGCAAATTTTAGCAAAATTCTGCTTCCCTGTTACTTCCAAAATTAATCAGACCCAAAAACACTAACAACATACCGATAGGTGAATTCGGAATTTAGATTGTGAACCCCTATAGGGACCAATCTAAGTGATCACAAGCTCTATACAGCACTGCTGAATATGCTGGCTCTATTTAAAAAAAATAAACAAAAATTTAAACCCCAAAACAGACTCCTAAAAAGAATTCAGACCCCGAGACTATACTCTAATATTAATTCAAAAAGTATCGGACCTAAGACCAGACTCCAAAACACTCCAACACATACTGATAGGTGAATTTGGAATTTAGGTGATTAATCCTAATGAGGACAGGGACAAATTTGAGTGATTACCAGCTCTGAACAGAGCTATGGAATATGATGGTGCTATATAAAATAAAATAAAAATTATTAGACTCTAGACCAGACCTCTAAATTAAGTCATACCTCAAACCAAAATTAATTTAGACTCCAGACCATACCCCTAATATTAATTCTGACTTTTAAAATTAAGCAGACCAGACTCCTAAAATAAGGTCTGACCCCAGACATCTGAAATTAATTTAAACCCCAGACCATACACATAAAATTAATTCAGACCCCAGACCAGACCTCTAAGTGAATTCAGACCAGATATCTTAAATGTATTCAGCCTCTCAAACAGACCATTAATTTAGAATGTTAAACAGACCTTTAAAATGAATTTAGATGCCGGAACACACCCCTAAAATGAATTCAGACCCCTATAATGAATTAAACCCTAGACCCACGTACAACTTCCTTATGCTTGTGTTCCAGTCCCCTACAGTATTTCTGTTAGATGCACTAAGGAAGATGTATGATTGTACTTGAAAATACATAGTACCCAATGCATTTGCAAAATATTGATAATTTCCCGGTTAGGCATAACATTTTAAAACTTTTAAATGAAAATTTTTGAACATTTCTTTATATATTTTATGTTTGTATTTGTCATTTTCAGCATACAGCACAGTAATGTTACACAGCCTTGTACAGTACAATAGACATATTCATGCTAGTTTGAGGACTAGTGGAGTTTGCCATATAAATTTTCCTGCCTTCGGAGGGACATCTATGGTTTACTCGGAGACTATTTGGGGGATATTGTAGTAAACATGGGGAGAACAAAACCCAACAATATTTATATTTCTGCCTTCTCAATCCCAGTATTGGGTCATTGACGCCCTTTACATCTTTACCAAGCTCTTGTGCTTCCATCCTTGTGGCTCCCCAGCAGCCAGACATCTGTTCTACATTGTTACCGATCCCACCCCCCCTTCATCTTCTTCTACAACCTTGCCCCAGTATTCGGTTCTACGTCATCCCTCTTCTGTATAGTCACCTTCCAGATAGGGTTGAGTGATGCAGCCATTGGAAAGTTAATGGAATGTCAAAAACATATCCACTTATCCGGCACATCCGCATTGCAGTGTTATAGGACGTCTCCAGAATAAAGTATTAGTTGTTTTGTTTTGCGTTCAATATGTTACGACATAGAACATTTTGTCTTATGACGGGTAAAATATTGTGCATTGTATAGAGCCCCTCTGTCTGTGACCCTGATGGAAGACACACAGCCATTGTGTGATCAGACCATCTGTATAGTGTTAGAGACCAAGGCTACGTCACAAGGGTTATGTAGAGTCTTTGATGCACTACTATAATAATTTAATGCACATGCATAAAAAACATTATACACTCATATTGACCCTTGTGGAAACATCTATTCCATAAGAACTTAATGACAGGCATCCAGAACCTTCTAGTATGAATATTTCGGAGATAAAATGTTGCTACGTTGCTTTTCAAGGCACCATATTGGGTCTCTTGCCCATATAAGTAGTTGAACACTATTGCATAAACATTAGTCATCTATATCTACTGAACATATAGAGAACTTGAAAACCCTGTAAAGCATCAACATGTTTTACGGGATCCGTGACATTGAGGGGTCATATTGTGCCCCTATAATCTCTGGTCTCTCTTGGTTGGATCACTACATGCTTTATTATACACTGCTCAAAAAAATAAAGGGAACACTTAAACAACACAAGGCCAATGACACTTCTACAACTCCAAGTCAATGACACTTCTGTGAAATCACACTGTCCACTCAGGAAGCAACACTGATTGACAATCAATTTCACATGCTGTTGTGCAAATGGAACAGACAACAGGTGGAAATAATAGGCAATTAGGAAGACACCCCCAATAAAGGAGTGGTTCTGCAGGTGGTGACCACAGACCACTTCTCAGTTCCTATGCTTCCTGGCTGATGTTTTGGTCACTTTTGAATGCTGGCGGTGCTTTCACTCTAGTGGTAGCATGAGACGGAGTCTACAACTCACACAAGTGGCTCAGGTAGTACAGCTCATCCAGGATGGCACATCAATGCGAGCTGTGGCAAGGTGGTTTACTGTGTCAGCATAGTGTCCAGAGCATGGAAGCGCTACCAGGAGATAGGCCAGTACATCAGGAGACATGGAGGAGGCCGTAGGAGGGCAACAACCCAGCAGCAGGACAGTTATCTCTGCCTTTATGCAAGGAGGAGCACTGCCAGAGCCCTACAAAATTACCTCCAGCAGGCAAAAATGTGCATGTGTGCACTCAAACGGTCAGAGAACACCAAGATTGTCAAATTCGCCACTGGCGCCCTGTGCTCTGTACTCCGTGGAGAATGTTCTGCTGCCTGCAACATCCTCCAGCATGACCGGTTTGGCGGTGGGTCAGTAATGGTGTGGGGTGGCATTTCTTTGGGGGGGCCACACAGCCCTCCAGGTGCTTGCCAGAGGTAGCCTGACTGCCATTAGGTACCAAGATCCTCAGACCCCTTGTGAGCCCATATGCTGGTGCGGTTGGCCCTGGGTTCCTCCTAAGGCAAGACAATCTTAGACCTCGTGTGGCTGGAGTGTGTCAGCAGTTCCTGCAAGAGGAAGGCATTGATGCTATGGACTGGCCTACACATTCCCCGGACCTTAATTCGATTGAGCACATCTGGGAGATCATGTCTCGCTCCATCCACCAACGCCACGTTACACCACAGACTTTCCAGGAGTTGGCGGATGCTTTAGTCCAGGTCTGGGAGGACATCCCTCAGGAGACCATCCGCCACCTCATCAGGCGCATGTCCAGGCGTTGTAGGGAGGTCATACGAGCACGTGGAGGCCACACACACTACTGAGCCTCATTTTGACTTGTTTTAAGGACATTACATCAAGGTTGGATCAGCCTCTAGTGTGGTTTTCCACTTTGATTTTGAGTGTGACTATAATTTTTGTGTGATTTTGTTGTCAGCAAATTCTACTATGTAAAGACGAAAGTATTTCATACGATTAGTTCATTCATTCAGATCTAGGATGTGTTATCTTAGTGTTCCCTTTATTTTTTTTGAGCAGTGTAGATCAAGCAGCCAGAGTATATAGCTTCATGCACAATAGGCTATTCTAGGCTTTTCTTGGGTTGGGTTTATTCATATTAGGGCAGGCGCTCGTGCCCATAGCGGTGCCATATTGCAGAGTATAAGTTTAGAAATAAAATAGTCATACTGTATTAAATCCAAGGGAATTTTTATGGGTTTAGCTGAAAAAGGTTTTGTACTGAAGTGGTTAACGAAATAAGAACAAAACGTTTTATCAGACTTTTTAATTCACATTCTATTTTAATTTGTTGGCTGAGTTTGAGATTTCTGAAGCCATGGTCATATTGAGGTGCTGGGTTTACATAGGCTCTGTTCACACTTGCTTTAAAGGGGTTATCCAGGATTGGAATACCGTAACTGATTTGATTCTTCAAAAAACAGCACCACCCCTTGTCCTCAGGTGTTGTGTGGTATTGCAGCTCAGTTCTATTGAAGTGAATGGAGCCAAGCTGCAATACCACACACAACCTGAGGACAGGTGTGGTGGTGTTTTTGGAATAAAACAGCTCTATTTTTCTATCTTTGGATAACTTCTTTAATGTTGTCCATTGGAGTTACCATTATTTTTGAAGGCAAGAATGCTTGCACTATTTCTGCAGTCAAAAATACTAGAACCACGATGATATTAAAGTCAGAAATTGCTGTATCTGTATAAAAAATCTGATTTGGCTGTCATGGCTCCATTATGTATAAGAATGCCATGGCACTAGTGTGAACAGAGCCTTAAAGTCGCTATACAAATGGGCACAAAGTTGACCAAACCTGCCAATTTTCCGCATGACTGGCCAACTAAACTATGTCTATGGGGTTTTTCCAACTCTGCCCCAAGGTGAAGAGTTGGCACAGTCCCATACACATAAGATAGTTAGGCAGTCCTGCCGGAATCAAAGCCATGCCGAATTTCAGCACCAGTCTTTGACCATACCAATCATGTGTATGGGAAGGAATAGCTCTCCGCCAACCAAGTCATCAGCCAAAAGTTATAGCAGGTGTATGGTCACCTTGACACTTGTGTCCCAACTTATGTACTACGAGTTAAAGCCTGACATGAGATATATATATATATATATATATATATATATATATATATACACACACACACAAAGTAAATAGTACTTATGTTACATTTCCCTTTTAAATTGAATTAATTTATTCATCTTTTATTCTAAGTATTAAAACTGTCTTTTTGATGTATTAAAACTCTAAGTTGTCTTCTTTTATTTTTTTTTATTGCTTTATAAGTATTATCATTATTGCTCTTTATATTTCCACTGCCAGAGCTATTTATGCAGTATTATCATTTTTAATACTTTTACTTTTGTTTTCTCCTACTTTTTTAACCCATTTTTATCTTTCAGCAGTGATTCCGGATGATTGTTTTTGGTATGATCTTTTTTTCTGTCATACTCCTCAACCTGCAGCCCGTTCAGCTGTGGCAAAACTACAACTCCCATCATGCCCTGACAGCCGAAGGCTGTCAGGGCATGATGGCAGTTGTAGTTTCACCGCAGCTGTCAGGCCTTGATGGGAGTTGTAGTTTTGTGAAAAGCTAAAGGTTGCGGAACTCTAAAGGAGATTCATTGTGACCTGTGCAGAGGGAAAGTCAACAGTTGCCCATAGCAACCAATCAGATCACTTCTTTCATTTTTGAAAAGGGCCTCTGAAAAGTGAAAGAAGCGATCTGATGGTTGCTATGGGCAACTGGTCAACTTTCCCTCTGCACAGGCCGTGATGAATCTCCCCCTATGTTCTTACATATATAGTATTCGGTTATCTAGTTTAACCCTCTGTTTGCCATAGTGTGCCAACAAGTAGACACTCGCACATTCCCTTAAAAGAGAGTACTGCTTTCTGTACAATTCGCGATTTGTCTTTGTTTTGTTGTTTTTTTTTGTTTTGTTTTTTCCCCCTTCATGGAGTAACACGAATAAGATGACTGGCATTTCGACATCTTCAAAAGGCATAAAAAAATAAAAGAAAAAAAAAATTAAAATAAATAAAAAATAAATAAAATGTTTCCATGCCTGACATTTTGTATGAATGTTCACAAGGACGTGTCTCATTACTTATGAATCTGTCTCCCTATTGTTTGCATGTAAATGAGATCTAAACAGTTGTGTAGATACTATGTATATTGGTGTGTATGTACATATATGTGATAGGTGGAAAAAAAAAAAAAGGAAAACCTGCACATTTTTGCTTGTGCCGTCATCACTGCAAGCAGCGGAAAAATAAAAAAAGATCTCTTCACTGCATCACATTGTTTTGTTCTGGTCATTTCAACATGGAAGGACTGACTGTCTGTAGCGGTTGCTTATGGTAGCTGATGCGGTTGCTGCTTGTCTCTCCTTATAGATTGCTTCATCAAGATATAAGACTTTGAATTTTATAGTTTTATCTGAATATTGATACAGTGGTCCCTCAACATACAATGGTAATTCGTATGTTGAGGGATCCGTGCAATAGTAATACAGAAAGTTATACTCACGTGTCCCCGCCGCTCCGGTCCGCCACCGCTGCCCTGGATAGTCGCTGTCATCACGTCCCCGGGGTATCCTCTCCACTCCGGACCGTCACCGATGGCCAGGATCGTCGCTCTCCATCGCCCTCATCAGGTCGCTTTGCACGCCGCTCCTATTGCATGACGGGACGGCGTGCATGGCGACGTGACAATGACGAAGAAGAGCGACAGCCATGCAGCGGAGCCCAAAGAGGATGGTCCGGAACGTCTGGGACAGGTGAGTGACACTCACAGGAGCACATGGGGCACATTAAACGGCTATCCGGCAGCAGTTGAAGCAGTCTGTGCTGCCGGATAGCCGTTTATGCGATGCCCCCGACATACAAAAGCATCGTATGTTGATGCTGCCTTCAACATGCAATGGCCTCTGAGAGGCTGTCGCATGTTGAAATTATCATGTCGGGGCCATCATAGGTCGGGGGGGTCACTGTACAGATAATTTCATGTTCTAAAAAAAAAAAAAAAAAAGTGTGTTCACATGGTCAGGTTTTTAATTTCTATTATGGATTATAAAGTCAGGAATGGATCATAAATGGAGGACACTTATAAAGGAAAGACTGAGGCTTCTTCCTCTTTTCATATCCATTCCTAGCTTCTTTGTATTCTATAATTGCAATTAAAAACCTGAACTTGTGAACACACCCTAAGGCCATTTCCTAAAAACCACCAACAGGTGAAATAAGTAATTCTATATTAACCCCCTTTACCGTAAAACCCCTAATGGGACGTTTGCACTTAGATAATCTGCTGCAGGTTTTCCATATTGGAAATTTCTGCAGCAGAAAATCCTCAAGCCACTTGATTGATTGATTGATCCTCAAGCCACTTGCCAATTGATTTCAATGGGTAGCAACATAATTTGCTTTCAGAAATTCCACTTGCAGAAAACCTGTAGGAGATTATATACAGTCATGGCCGTAAATGTTGGCACCCCTGAAATTTTTGTAGAAAATTAAGTATTTCTCACAGAAAAGGATTGCAGTAACACGTTTTGCTATACACATGTTTATTCCCTTTGTTTGTATTGGAACTAAACAAAAAAAAGGAGGTAAAAAAAAAAAGCAAATTGGACATAATGTCACCAAACTCCAAAAATGGGCTGGACAAAATTATTGGCAAACTTAACTTAATATTTAGTTGCACACCCTTTGGAAAAAATAACTGAAATCAGTGGCTTCCTATAACCATCAATAAGCTTCTTACACCTCTCAGCCGGAATGTTGGACCACTCTTCCTTTGCAAACTACTCCAGGTCTCTCTTATTGGAAGGCGCCTTTTCCCAACAGTAATTTTAATATCTCTCCACTGGTGTTCAATGGGATTTAGATCTGGACTCATTTCTGCCACTTCAGAACTCTCCAGCGCTTTGTTGTCATCCATTTCTGGGGGCTTTTTGAAGTAGGTTTGGGGTCATTGTCCTGCTGGAAGACCCAAGATCTCGGACGCAAACCCAGCTTTCTGACACTGGGCTGTACAGTGCGACCCAAAATCCTTTGGTAATCCTCAGATTTCATGATGCCTTGTACACATTCAAGGCCCCCAGTGCCAGAGGCAGCAAAACAACCCCAAAACATCATTGATCCTCCACCATATTTCACTGTAGGTACTGTGTTCTTTTCTTTGTAGGCCTCATTCCATTTTCGGTGAACAGTAGAATGATGGGCTTTACCAAAAAGCTCTATCTTGTTCTCATCTGTCCACAAGACATTTTCCCAGAAGGATTTTGGCTTAGTCAAGTTCATTTTGGCAAAAGGTAGTCTTGCTTTTTATGTCTCTGTGTCAGCAGTGGGGTCCTCCTGGGTCTCCTCCATAGCGTTTCATTTCATTTAAATGCCGACTGATAGTTCGCGCTGAAACTGATGCTCCCTGAGCCTGCAGGACAGCTTGAATATCTTTGGAACTTGTTTGGGGCTGCTTATCCACCATCCGGACTATCCTGCGTTGACACCTTTCATCAATTTTTCTCTTCCGTTCACGCCCAGGGATATTAGCTACAATGCCATGAGTTGCAAACTTCTTGATAATGTAGCGCACTGTGGATAAAGGCAAATCTAGATCTCTGGAGATGGACTTATAACCTTGAGATTGTTAGATTGTTGATATTTTTCCACAATTTTGGTTCTCAAGTCATCAGTTCTCTTCTCCTCTTTCTGTTGTCCATGCTTAGTGTGGCACACACAGACACACAACGCGAAGACTAAGTGAACTTCTCTCCTTTTTATCTGCTTTCAGGTGTGATTTTTATATTGCCCACACCTGTTACTTGCACCAGGTGAGTTTAAAGGTGCATCACATAGTTTAAACAAACACATTTTTCCACAATTTTGAAAGGGTGCCAATAATTTTGTCCAGCCCATTTTTGGAGTTTGGTGTGACATTATGTCCAATTTTCTTTTTTTCCTCCCTTTTTTGGTTTAGTTCCAATACACACAAAGGGAATACACATGTGTATAGCAAAACATGTGTTACTGCAATCCTTTTCTGTGAGAAATAATTCATTTTCTAGAAAAAATTTCAGGGGTGCCAACATTTACGGCCAAGACTGTACATGTGAACATACCCTAACAAAGATCTTGCATGACCAATTGCCGTCACATTTTCAAGTCATATAATTAGTAAAAAGGGTCCATCTGTCTGAAATTTTGTCTCAGTGCACCTGTTTCGTGACAGAGGTTGTTATAGAACATTACTGAACAAACAGCAGCATGAAGACCAAGGAGCTCACCAATCAGTTCAAGGATAAAGTTGTGAAGAAAAACAAAGCAGGGTTAGGTTAGGTTATGGGACCTATAACACTGCAAAAAAAAAGTAAAAAAAAAGTGTTAATAAAGGTCATTTAACCCCTTCCCTAATAAAAGTTTGAATCACCCCCCTTTAACCATAAAAAATAAAACAGTGTAAAAAAAAAAAAATAAACATATGTGGTATCGCCGCGTGCGTAAATGTCCGAACTATAAAAATATCATTAATTAAACCGCACGGTCAATGGCGTACGCGCCATTTTGGTCACTTTTTATACCATTAAAAAATGAATAAAAAGTGATCAAAAAGTCCGATCAAAACAATCATACCGATAAAAACTTAATATCACGGCGCAAAAAATGAGTCCTCATACCGCCCTGTACGTGGAAAAATAAAAAAGTTATAGGGGTTAGAAGATGACATTTTTAAACGTATAAATTTCCTGTATGTAGTTATGATTTTTTCCAGACGTACAACAAAATCAAACCTATATAAGTAGGGTATCATTTTAACCGTATGGACCTACTGAATAATGATAAGATGTAATTTTTACCAAAATATGCACTGCGTAGAAACGGAAGCCCCCAAAATTTACAAAATGGCGTTTTTTCTTCGATTTTGTCGCACAATGATTTTTTTTTTCCGTTTCGCTGTGCATTTTTGGGTAAAATTACTAATGTCACTGCAAAGTAGAATTGGTGACGCAAAAAATAAGCCATAATGTGGATTTTTAGGGGGAAAATTGAAAGGGTTATGATTTTTAAAAGGTAAGGAGGAAAAAACGAAAGTGCAAAAACTGAAAAACCCTGAGTCCTTAAGGGGTTAAGAACAAGCGCATATCCAAGAGTCCAGAAGACTCTATACTGCAGGACGGTGGACCACAAAAAGACATTCTTCTATAAAGTAATGTTTTCTGAAATAAAGAAGAGTTCATCCATCTCCGTATTATTCATGAAAATTTTAAGTAAAAAATCACACACAACAAGCGTTCAATGGTGTAATGGTTATTATTCTGGAAGATTCAAGTTTATTACTGAGAAAATTATCAGAAAACTTGAAAAAAACAGTACCCAAGAGGGTTTAATAACCCCATACATTGCACCATAAATGTTGAAATTTAAGTTAAGCATGTATGTATCTATATCAAAAATCCTAAAATTAAAGGCCCAAGCCCAGAAGCATCATGAAGGCATGTAGTTCCTGAAAGACACAGGATGAGTCAGGAGCAGGCATTGGCAGCACCCAAGAGGGTTTCATAACCCCTTACATTTAAAGATCAATTTTGAAATTTGCATTAAGCTTGTATTTAGCTACTGCTAAACACCCAATAATTTAAGGCCCAAGGCCAAAAGCGTCAGTGAGGCAAGTAGTTCCTGAAAGACACAGGATGAGTCATGAGCAGGCATTCGCAGTACCCAAGAGAGTTTCATAACTCTCATTGATAACCCAAGAGGGTTTCATAACCATAAAGTGTTGGTGTAGCAGCATGGTCAATCTACTCTGAGGCATCTGGCATTGGTGGCTGGAAATCCTGGCTGATCCATCCCTGATTCATCTTGACAAACGTCAGTATCTCCTCATTTTTCGTGGACAGATGAGTTCGCCTTGGGGTGACTATGACCCCGGCCGCACTAAACACCCGCTCTGATGGCACACTACTGGCCGGGCAGGACAGCTTTTCCAGGGCAAACTCTGCTAGTTGCGGCCATAAATCAAGTTTGGCTGCCCAGAAGTCCAGCGGATCTTCAAGGTGTGTTGGAATGGCCATGTCAAGGTATGCCACCACCTGCTGGTTCAGGTCCTGCTCCATGTCTACCTGCTGCTGATGAGTTGCTTCACTATGCGGGTGAAGAAAGCTACTCATCAGCGACTGAGCTGGTACTGCTTCTGCCACCCCTCTCCTCCCCAGCAGCCATGGCAGTGGAAGGTGAGCGCAGAGTGACCCCCGAGTCAGACTTGTGAGTGGATGGACCATGTCGCTGATAGGCATCGGCCAACTGACTACGTAGGATCTCTCTGTAGTAGGTCAGTTTGTCCTTCCTCTCAGTGGGTGTAAAAAAGGCCCCCATTCTGGGACGGTAGTGAGGGTCCAATAAGTTGGAGATCTAGAAGTCATCCCGCTAACGAATTTTGACAATTCGGTTGTCACTACGCAAGCAACTGAGCACGCATCGTGCCATTTGCGCCAGTGACTCAGAGGGACTACCTTCCTCCATCTCCACTGCATACTGCCAGGGTGTGTCTGGGTCCTCTGTCTCGCCTTCCTCATAACCCTCTAGCTCCTCTGGCTGCTCCTGCTCCTCCTCTCCTGTCCGATGACTAGAAACACCGGCCATCTCATCCAACCTAAACTGTGCTCCACTCTGCCCCTCATCCTCCTCCTCCAGTTCAGCCCCCACAGGGCTCATGTAGCCTTGAGATGTAGGCGCAATGACTCCATTGCCGTGGCCAGCCAATGTTTCAATCATTTGTTGTAGGAAATAAAGGAGTGGAATGACATCGTTCATGCCGCAATCCAGGCGACTTACAAATAATGTGGCTTCCTCAAAGGGCCTCAGCAAACGGCAGGTGTCACGTATGAGCTGTCACTGGTTCACATTGAAGTTACACAGGGGAGTACTCCTATCTGCTTGGATCATCAAGAAATCGGTGATGGCTTTTCTTTGTTCGTATAGTCTGTCCAACATATGGAGGGTGGAATTCCAACATGTGGCAATGTCACAAATAAGACTATGTTGTGGGATACCGTTCTGATGCTGCAGTTCAAGGAGGGTGTGCTTTACGGTGTACGAGTGGCTGAAGTGCATGCACAGTTTCCTTGCCATTGTCAGGATGTTTTGCAATTGGGGTGAAGACTTGAGGAAGTGCTTGACAACCAGATTCAACACGTGTGCCATGCAGGGCGCATGTTTCACACTTCCTTGTCGCAGCACAGACACAATGTTCTTCACCGTTGTCGGTCACCATGGTTCCCATTTCCAGATTTCGTGGAGTAAGCCATACTCTTTCTTTACGAATTAATTTTAGCAGTTCCTCCCCTGTGTGACTCCGTTCGCCAAGGCAAACATGTGAAGAACAGCTTGACAATGCCGTGCCCTACACACATGGTACGATGAAGGGCCACCGAGATTTCTACGTGCAGTGGAGGCCGAGGACACGGTGGAGGCTGAGGAGGCGGAGTCGCACACTGTCACAGGACCAATTGCCTGAGAGCGAGAGCATGGAGGAGGAAGCAGTGTGACCTGTCCAAGTTGCTGTTGTGGCTGTGCAGGAACCACATTTACCCAGTGGGCCGTAAAAGACAAGTATTGTCCCTGCCCATAGTTACAGCTCCATAGTTACACGTCGGCGCTGCCATGCACTTTTGAACACACCGACAGGCTCAAGGACTGGCCCACCTTCTCTTGTACAAACTTATGCAGGGCTGGTACTGCCTTCTTCGCAATTAAATGGCGGCTTGGGACTCTCCACCTCGGCTCGGCACAAGCCATCAATTCTCTGACAGGTGTAGAGTCCACCACTTGAAAAGGGAGGGACTGCAGCACCAGCAACTTGAGACAGGAGCACATTCAACTTCTGTGCCGTTGGATGAGTGGGCGCATACTGTTGTCTCTTGGACATGGCTTCGTCGATGGATTGTTGGCGGAATGGCTGACTAAAAGTGGGAGAAGCAGGAGCATCTGGAGCGACAGAAGGAGGGTTTGACACACAGCTCCCTTCGGCTGAGGTGGTGGAGCCTTGGCTGGATGAAGGAGGGAGCGGATGGCCAATGGGTGATGCATCAGGCTGTACCACTACATCGGAGCCACGGTTCTCCCAGGCTGCTTTATGGTGGCGAAGCATGTGTTGACGCAGGGCCGTGGTGCCGACATTGGGACCCTGGCCACGCTTCACCTTCTGCCGACGTATCTTGCATGTGGCTACGTGAACCTCCTCCGGATGCCTGATGAAAAACTGCCACACCGCCGAGTAGCTGATTTTCCACCTACAGTCCGCACTAATTGACTGCTACTGGCACCGTCTCCAGGAACCCCTGTTCCACTACCTCCCGGAAAGGTAGGCTGCCGCGAAGCAGGTGGTCTCCCCTGGGCACGTTTGGCTCCAGAATTTCCACTCCTGCCACCATGCGGACTGCCAACCATGCTACTGCCTTGCTGGCTCAGCTGCTGCCTCAAGGGCAACCTGCAACTCTCTTCTCCTGATGATGATGAAGCCCCTTCTGCACCCGGCTCCCAATTGCGATCGGCTTCATCATCATCAACAGGTGTGTGCACGTCACTGATGTTCTCCGCAGGTTCCCCAACAGTGTCTGCTTCAGGACCCTGAACCCTTGCAACACCACCTCCCACGTCACTCTACGTATCACTACTTTGCCGCCTAGCGGAGCAAGCGGCACATGTCTCCTCTCCTTCTTGGCTGGGCAGTAGCTGTTGACTGTCCTCTATTAGATCGTCCTCAGTGAATAGTGGAGCTGAACCTACAGCATAAGATACTTCTCTAGGAGAGGGAACAGCATAGGACAAAGGCAATGGGAGGACAGGGACTGCTCCCGGGCCATGCCAACTGAGGGTTGTGTCTGAGGAACCCACCGACTGTTGACTGGGGGTGTGAGATGTCACTTGTGATGATGTGGATGAGTGTGTTAACCAATCGATGACGGCAGATGGGTTGCTGGTCGAGACATGACCGCTGGCTTATAACGGGAGCTCAGGCCTCTCGCTGCGACTCCTGTTGCCACTCACCCCAAGTCTGCTGCCAACTCTGCCTGAAGTATTTAGGTCTCTGCCACTCCTCTGTGCATGTCCTGGCACTTCTCTGCCTGACATATTTAGTGCGTTTATGAGGGTATTACAATACGCTACACTACTCTTTAAACAGTATTTGTTTAGAACTGCAGCAGGTGATTACTTATGGCTGTCCTTTCACAGTATGTAGGCCCTTGACAGATTAACAGGTACAAAATGGTACACTACTTGGATGTATGTATGTGGTATGCACTGATGAGGGCAGAAAAATGCACCACAATGAGCCTTAAAACTCTGTAATTTTTGTAAAACACCAGCCGGTGAGTACTATTGTTTGGACTTTCACAGTATATAGGCCCTTGACAGATTACCAGGCACAAAATGGTACACTACTTGGATCTACTTATGCGGTATGCACTGATGAGGGCAGAAAAATGAGCTACAATGAGCCTAAAAAATTCTGTAATTTTTTGTAAAACACCAGCCGGTGAATACTATTTTTTTGACTTTCACAGTATGTAGGCCCTTGACAGATTAACAGGTACAAAATGGTACACTACTTGGATGTACGTATGTGGTATGCACTGATGAGGGCAGAAAAATGCGCTACAATGAGCCTAAAAACACTGTAATTTTTGTAAAACACCAGCCGGTGAATACTATTGTTTGGACTTTCACAGTATGTAGGCCCTTGACAGATTAACAGGTACAAAATGGTACACTACTTGGATGTACTTATGCGGTATGCACTGATGAGGGTAGAAAAATGCGCAACGATAGGCAGAAAAAAATCAGTATTTTTGTAAAACACCAGCCGGTGAGTACTATTGTTTGGACTTTCACAGTATGTAGGCCCTTAACAGATTAACAGGTACAAAATGGTACACTACTTGGATGTATGTATGAGGTATGCACTGATGAGGGCAGAAATATGTGCAACAATACGCAGAAAAAAATCAGTATTTTTGAAAAACACCAGCAGGTGATTACTTTTGCCAGGACTTTACCAGTATCTAGACTTGTTACAGATACAGAATAGTAGACTGCTTTGATGTAGGCATGTGTTATGCATGTATGAGGGCAGAAAAATGCACCACAGTTCGCTGAAAAATAACTTATTTGTGAACAGCAGCAGGACCCAACAGTGCAGCACCACAAAAAAAAGAAAACAGGGATTAAACCGTAAATGTGCACTGGTTTTCATACAGTCTACACAATTCTGAGCAGCAGATGATTTGTGGAGCAAAAAAAGCACTGAATTGCGCAGTTTCCTGCCCTCCCATAATCCCCTGCCCCATGTACTCACATGTGGATCCGCCATTTTAGGTCTCCTTTAGCCAGGAACGCTGTAAAATGGAATTTTATGAAGCGATTTGCACGATAGATTCGCGGCGATATTCGCATTCGTTGCAAATAAAATTTTTCATGAAATTCGTAACAAATTTGGGTTCGTCCGCTTCGATTCACTCATCTCTAGTGATTACCATTACATTCTGCGGAGGGTCTGCTCTTGTCCAGGTATAGTGTTATTTTGGGAGCCATCTGGATGAGGTCATCTTAGTTTATACAGCTTTATGGTGAATTCTGTAAGATGCTTTTGTTGAAGGGGTAAAGTGGTAACAGAAAATTGTATTGAAATACAATTTCTGTGTTATCACTTATTGTACTGGAATCAGCATGTTTTAACTTGAAATATCCCTGACAGGAAGTTATGTTGTCCTCTCATTGACAGTGTTGTGATGTCTCCAGTTCCAAGCTCCCCTCCATCTTTCCTGACAGGAAGTTGTGTAGACATTTCATTGTGAGTGTGTTGTTGTCTACAGATCCCCTCCCTCTCTCCTGACATAATGCATCATTATCATCATCATTATCTCTGCTGTCTTAGGAGGCATGACTGGATCTTGTTTGTAAGCTCAAGCCCCTTCCCTTAACCTATTAAGGACGCAGGGCGTATGGGTACATCCTTGTGCACAAGTCCTTATGGACGCAGGGCGTTCCTGTACGCCGTGGTTCCCTTACCGGCATTTAAAACACGCTCAGGGGCTGAGCGTGCATTAAACCCAGTGGGTGTCGACTGCTGTCAGCAGCCAGGACCAAGGGTAAATGCCGGGCATCACCAATCGGGCCAATGTCTAGCATTAAACCTTAAGACGCTGCGATCAAAGTTGATTGCAGCGTCTAAAATAAAAGTGAAAGCATCCTGGCAGCTCAGCGGCGGGAGGGCCCTTACCTGCCTCCTCGCTGTCCAATTGGTCCTCTCCTGCTCCCAGCCAGCCATGCAGGCTGGAGCAGCAGAGCACCAATAACACTGATCAATGCTATGCTATGGGGGCTAAAAAAAAAGGTTAAAAGTGTATAAAAAAAAGGTAATACATGTGAATAAGCCCCTCCCCTAATAAAAGTTTGAATCACCCTCCAGTTCCCATTTTTTAAATAGAATAATGTAACAAAAAAAAAAATCCTATGTGGTACCGCCACATGCGTAAATGTCCGAACTATTAAAATATAAGGTTAGCCAAACCACACGGTCGATGGCGCACCGTACACATAAAAAAAATCCCCAAAAAGTCCAAAATTGGGCATTTTTGGTCACTTCATATACCATAAAAAAAAATTATAAAAAGCTATTAAAAGGTCCCATTAAAGCAAATATGGTACTGATTAAAACTACAGACCATGGCACCAAAAATTATCCCTCATATAGCCCCGTATGCAGAAAAATAAAAAAAAGTTATAGGGGTCAGAAGAGGACAATTTAAAAAAATGCATTTAGTTATATAAACTTTTTAAAGTAGTAAAATAAAATAAAACCTACATAAATTGGGTATCCTTGTAACTGTATGGACCTACAGAATAAAGATAAGGTGTCATTTTTACTGAAAAGTGCACTGCGTAAAAACAGAAGCTGTATAAAATTGCTAAATTGTGTTTTTTTTTTATTTCACCCCACATATAAGTGTTTTATGTTATAAAATAAGTGATGCCATTACAAAGTACAATTGGTGATGCAAAAAACAAGCCCTTATATGGGTCTGTAGGTGCAAAATTTTACTTGTTTTGATTTTATAGAAGAGGAGGATGAAAAAACTAAAGTCCTTAAAGGGGTTATCCACCATAAGGTGATTTTAGTATGTACCTGGCAGACAGTAATGGACATGCTTAGGAAGGATCTGCGCTTGTCTTGGGGCTAAATGGCTATGTTGTGAGATTACCATAATACTGTGGCTAGCTTTTTGTGAACTGGTATTTCCCGTTTGACTTTTCTTTTTTTGACTACAAATCCCACAATTCCATTTTCCTCCCTCCCACACATCAGCCACCCCACCCATTGAAACATAAATGAGCTGCATCCATCAAAAGACCTGTGGTTTTCAATCAGGGTGCCTACAGCTTTTGCATTAGTTGCAGATTGATCTCTCTCCCACCAGGCGATCCCTCCACCCATTGAAGCAGACAGGCTCCCTGTCATCAGCTGACTAGTGAGTCAGGTCTTGGCCGCATTGCAACCTGGGAAAAATCTGAGACAACAGTCATTTTGTATGCTGGTAAAAATAAATATTGGGGTGAAAATCACAGAAGAATTGTGAGAAAAAACCGTCACACACAGGTACAGACACTATATTATGAACTACACTAACTTTACAGCCCCTGTAGCATAGTCAAATAAAAAAAAAATCCTGGAACCTCTTTAAGTTGTTAAGTGATTACCACCTCTGTCTAGGCCCTACAGCTACATCATCATCTCCCTGTTCCCTCATTTAGGGAAGAACAAGGTGTGTTAACATCATGCTGCCTTGTGCTGAACAATGCCACAGGCAGAATAGCAATCAGGGAATGAATAAAGCAGGTGCTGCAGACTGATCTGCTGCGTAGAGCAATGTTCTGCCGCAGCTCTGGGTGGGGAACTGGCGGGAGGACTGTGATGTAGAGATGAGGGAAAACAATGCATTCTGGGATTTTTAGTACTAAACAACTGCTGATCCAGGTTTCTGGCAAGGTATGGTAGGGAAGATGACACAAACAGGTTGTTGATGGTTTCAGAAGTGGGACAGACAGGTAAGCTTCTGGCGCATTTTTTTTTTTTTTACCTGACGGCGGAGTACCTAATTAAATATTGTCTGACCCCTCCTCCATTCTTCCGTGCTCCCGCTCTTTACCACTTCGGTGTCTCTCCTCTACTCCTTCTTCCTTTCTACTCCTTTAAGGTCCAGGACCCCCACAGCTATTTCTGCACTTATTGGGGGAGATTTATCAAAACCTGTGCAGAGGAAGAGTGGTGCAGTTGCCCATAGCAACCAATCAGATTGCTTCTTTCATTTTCCACAGGCCTCTAAAGAGGCCTGTGGAAAATGAAAGAAGCAATCTGATTGGTTGCTATGGGCAACTACACCACTCTTCCTCTGCACTGGTTTTGATAAATCTCCCCCAATTATGATGTGTATTATGGGGGAGATTTATCAAAACTTGTGGAAAGGAAGAGTGGTGCAGTTGCCCATAGCAACCAGATTGTTTTATTTTTATTTTTCACAGGCTTTTTCAAAAATGAAAGAAGCGATCTGATTGGTTGCTATGGACAACTTAGCAACATTTCCTCTGGACAGTTTTTGATAAATCTCCCCCCATAGTGTGTGAATACCTGTCAGGAAGCAATGTATTTTCCTCCTACCCGGATGCACGTAGCCCAAGTTGCTAAAATTCTTTCCTACACTAAATTGAGTCTATTACATGTTATATGGTTTATGCAGCGACTATTGAGATCAGTTGGAGCTGTAGAAATTCGTAGCAGTGGGTTCTCAATTGAGGTAAAATAATACAAAGATGTGTAAAGGAGGAAATATGAAACAGACAAAACAAAATAGTTTTTTTTAAGATACACAAAAAATGGACATTGGGATGATTGAATAATTGGCTGCAATACTCAACACTACCACTAGGTGTCAGTACACTTTCTACATAATGAACAAAGGAGAAAAGTATATGTCCGGCACCGCTAGTCCTAAAGGCAAAGGACAATGGGTAGGATACGAAGCAATTCCTGTATGTCTCTGTATACGCTGACTGTGACTCCTGGGGTTGTGCAGTGTTTCAGCGATTGTAGAAGCAATAGCAAGAATAAAAAAAATAGACGGTAAGGAAAATGCACTCACCCCGGTTCTTGCTGAGACGAATTGAGATTCTTTATTATTTTTCAACGTGGTTCTTGGTATACAGAGACAGGTGCACAGGGAGCTGTGGATGGTCACAGGCAGGGGGCGTGAAAGGGGGCGGCAACTAGTTTCACGCACGTGGGTGCTTCCTCTGGCTTGAGTGCGAGAAAACGGGGTGAGTGCGTTTTCCTTACCGTCTGTTTTTTATCCACACTTTCTACATACATTCATGGAAATGGCTCTTCTACACCAAATTATGTAGCGCTTGATACACAACAACAACAAAAAAACTAGACATTTGCTAAAGTTTACTCACTGTGTGATATATATAAAAAAAAAGCTACAAATGTTGAACTATTCACTTGCAAACATATATATATATATATATATATATATATATATATATATATATATATGAAGAAATTCTAGTTAATTCTATAGCAGTGTTTTCCAGGCATTCTGGGAGTTGTAGTTTTGCAACAGCTTGATACACACTACCCCTCATTTACTAATGTCGGGTTTATCTCTGAGTGTTTCTTCATTTACTCATTTACTCCGTGTATTTTTCTCCCTGATTTACTAATGTGTCGCATGGGAAAAATGTTGTGTGTCCCACGGGTTGGAAATTGTGTCGCACGATAAATTGTATATATGTCCCCCGCACATCGCAAGCATATGCCCCTAGCAGCGCATGTGTATATAAGCCCCACACAGCGCTATCATATACCCACCGCAGCGCATGTTATATATGTCCCCCGCACAGCGCATGTTATATATGTCCCCTGCACAGCGCATGTTATATATGCCCCCGCACAGCGCATGTATATATGTCCCCCGCGCAGCACATGTTATATATGTCCCCCGCACAGCGCATGTTATATATATCCCCCACACAGCGCATGTTATATATGTCCCTCCCACACCGCACATGTTATATTTGTCCCCCACACAGCCCATGTTATATATGCCCCCGCACAGCGCATGTTATATATGTCCCCCGCACAACGCATGTTATATATGTCCCCAGCACAGCACATGTTATATATGCCCCCGCGCAGCGCATGTTATATATGTCCCCAGCAGCGCATGTTATATATGGCCCCCGCACAGCACATGTTATATATGTCCCCCGCACAACGCATGTTATATATGTCCCCAGCACAGCGCATGTTATATATGTCCCCCGCACAGCGCATGTTATATATGTCCCCTGCACAGCGCATGTTATATATGCCCCCGCACAACGCATGTTATATATGTCCCCAGCACAGCGCATGTTATATATGTCCCCCGCACAGCGCATGTTATATATGTCCCCCGCACAACGCATGTTATATATGTCCCCAGCACAGCGCATGTTATATATGTCCCCCGCACAGCGCATGTTATATATGTCCCCTGCACAGCGCATGTTATATATGCCCCCGCACAACGCATGTTATATATGTCCCCAGCACAGCGCATGTTATATATGTCCCCCGCACAGCGCATGTTATATATGTCCCCAGCACAGCGCATGTTATATATGTCCCCCGCACAGCCGATGTTATATATGTCCCCCACACAGCCCATGTTATATATGCCCCCCGCACAGCGCATGTTATATATGTCCCCCACACAGCGCATGTTATATATGCCCCCGCACAACGCATGTTATATATGTCCCCCACACAGCGCATGTTATATATGCCCCCGCACAACGCATGTTATATATGTCCCCAGCACAGCGCATGTTATATATGTCCCCCGCACAGTGCATGTTATATATGTCCCTCCCACACCGCACGCTATATGTCCCCCACACAGCCCATGTTATATATGCCCCCTGCACAGCGCATGTTATATATGTCCCCGCACAGCGCATGTTATATATGCCCCCAGCACAGCGCATGTTATATATGTCCCCGCACAGCGCATGTTATATATGTCCCCAGCACAGCGCATGTTATATATGCCCCCAGCACAGCGCATGTTATATATGTCCCCGCACAGCGCATGTTATATATGTCCCCAGCACAGCGCATGTTATATATGTCCCCAGCACAGCGCATGTTATATATGTCCCCCACACAGTGCATGTTATATATGTCCCCCACACAGCCCATGTTATATATGCCCCCCGCACAGCGCATGTTATATATGTCCCCAGCACAGCGCATGTTATATATGCCCCCAGCACAGCGCATGTTATATATGTCCCCAGCACAGCGCATGTTATATATGTCCCCAGCACAGCGCATGTTATATATGTCCCCAGCAGCGCATGTTATATATGTCCCCAGCACAGCGCATGTTATATATGTCCCCAGCACAGCGCATGTTATATATGCCCCCGCACAGCGCATGTTATATATGTCCCCAGCAGCGCATGTTATATATATGCCCCCCACACAGCGCATGTTATATATGTCCCCCGTGCAGCACATGTTATATATGCCCCCCGCACAGCGCATGTTATATATGTCCCCCGTGCAGCACATGTTATATATGCCCCCCGCACAGCGCATGTTATATATGTCCCCCGCACAGCGCATGTTATATATGTCCCCAGCAGCACATATTATATATATGCCCCCCGCACAGCGCATGTTATATATTTCCCCCGCACAGCGCATGTTATATATGTCCCCCGCACAGCGCAATCATAAGCCCTATCATTGACAAGCATTATATTAGCAGAGCATCTCTCCGGGAAGCCGCTGCCCGATGCTCTGCTAATGCTCCGCTTGTCAGTGATAGCGCTTCAGAGGCATATGTGTACAGAAGCGAAGTGGGGACCAGACATATAGCGTTATCTGGTCCCCACTTCGCTTCTATACACAGTCCTCCTGAGTACAAACACCACAGCTGCCCCATCGCCTCCCCCCATCCCCGGTGTTATAATTACCTGTTCCCGAGGTCCGCGATCCTTCTGGCTCCGGCGCTGTCACTGTGCGCACTGACGGTGACGTCGCGTTGGGGACATCACTCATCATTCCGCATTGCAGCGCACAGCAACAGCGCCAGAGTCAGAGGGATCACGGACCCCGGGAACAGGTAATTATAACTCCGGGGATGGGGGAGGAGATGGGGCAGCTGTGGTGTTTGTACTCAGGAGGATTGTGTATAGAAGCGAAGTGGGGGCCCCCTACCATAGACTTGCATTGAGGGGGCGTGGCTGTGATGTCATTATGGGCAAGGCCGACCCCAGCAGCGTGAAAACAGCATTCGAAACATTTACTCCCGAACGTTGGCCAGTGGGGTACCCCCATTAATGATCAGCTATAACATACTTTTGAGGTCCACACATCTATTAATTTTAAGCATGTACGAATAGGGTCTCCTTCATTTAACTCTCGCAGTCCTTCCTTTCGATCCAAAGGAAAGTTCATCTCAGATTCCTCCTTGGAATGTGACTCTGGTGATTAATCTTATTAATCTAACTAAATCCTCAAAGCTTATTAAAGCAGGAACGAGACGGGTGAGACCGCCGAGGAATCTTGTCATCCTGAGAAGGAACAGTTTTTCTACTTTCCTTGCAAAGAGTCAAAAAAAACTTCTAGATCATTAAGTTCTAGAAAAAGTGTTCTCCAAGAATTGAGAAAAGCCAGAAAATTAGATAGATCTAGATTCTAGATTCAAATCTCTTTATCGCCTAGACCCTTTTCTATAGAAATGTGGGACTCTCTCCCAACTACTTGTGGCAAAGTAAGCCATGAAATATTTGTTCCCAACTGAAGAATCGTCTGCTCTTATTAATGCATTGGATTGTAAGGCGGATTTTCTCCCTAAAAATCCTACTTTATCGGCTTCTGCACGCAAGGTTGTGTTGGCTTCAGTTCTGGTTACAAGCGCTCTGCAGATTTGGCCACCAGGATGGTGTATCATGAAAGATTATTCTAAAAAAACATTCCAAGGTTAAAGGGGTATTCCGGCTTTAGACATTTTATCCCCTATCCATTTTATCCCCTATCCGCACATAATGCGGGTGCTGCTGGGAGATTGCAGGGGGGTCTCAGCGGCGGGCCCCCCGCGATCAAACATCTTATCCCCTATCCTTTGGATAGGGGATAAAAGGTCTAAAGCCGGAATACCCCATTAACTGCATAAGTTATTATTCAATGCAGCTATAGACTATTTGTCTTTAAGCCAAAAATCTAGCAACTGCTTATTTAGCAAGAAGAACTTGGGTGGTGACGCACCATCTAAGAACTGTTTCTGTGCTTTGCCCTTTCCAGCCTGTTTGGATCTCAACTAGAAAACATTTTTCAGAACCTCAGTGAAGATAAGAGAGTCAAATTTCCTAATTCTTAAAGTAAACCATCATTCAAACCATCATTTTTGAAAAATGATGCCAAGTCATCCTGTGGGTATGTGGTGACACGGGGTGGTGTTGGTGGAAATACCTGATCACTTTGTGACGCCAGGGCACAGTTATCCTATACACGGTTCAAGGTTTGATGCAGCTTCTCATGGGCCAGACACGGGGAATAAATTAACACACCAATGTCAGGTTACGGATAACAGTCTTTAATGAGCAGGATGTAGATGATATAACACATACAGCTAGCCTTGGTGTGAGAGTGCAGCGTAACCCCTTGGGAGCCCCATTGCCTTGCTGAGAATTGTGGTGCTTTCACCAGACAAAATTATACTGACTTGAGACTGTCGATTAAATCCTGGTAGGTAGGGTCCTGTCAAGGTACTGAAGAACGTTCCGCAGAGGCATGAATTTCCTTGTTGCGAGCAATACTTGCAGGATGACCAGTTGAGAGATAAGATTTGAAGTAGGCCTTTCCTCAGGCCACACGACACACAGCACACCTGAGCTAAGCTGTTGCTCAGGAGCCACACTAGGGTGAACTAGCACTGGACTAGTACCAGCAGTGGACTAACTCCTCCCCTGCACCTCACTATACGGGGGAGACTTTTGGGGTCTCATTGGCAGGCAGGGTCACATTCGTAATATCCTTAAAGGCACAATTACATGGAAAATATATACAGTGGGGATCAAAAGTTAGGGCACCCCAGGTAAAAATTTGTATTAATGCACATAAAGAAGCCGAGGAAAGATGGAAAAATCTCCAAAAGGCATCAAATTACAGATTAGACATTCTTATAATATGTCAACAAAAGTTAGATTTTATCTCCATCATTTACACTTTCAAAATAACAGAAAACCAAAAAATGGCGTCTGCAAAAGTTTGGGCACCCTGCAGAGTTGGTATCTTGTACTGCCCCCTTTGGCAAGTATCACAGCTTGTAAACGCTTTTTGTAGCCAGCCAAGAGTCTTTCAATTCTTGTTTGAGGTATCTTTGCCCATTCTTCCTTACAAAAGTCTTCCAGTTCTTTGAGATTTCTGGGCTGTCTGTCACGCACTGCTCTTTTAAGGTCTATCCATAGATTTTCAATTATGTTGAGGTCAGGAGATTGTGAAGGCCATGGAAAACCTTCAGTTTACGCCTCTTGATGTAATCCCCCGTGGATTTCGAGGTGTGTTTAGGATCATTGTATATTTGTAGAAGCAATCCTCTCTTTAACTTCAGCTTTTTCACAGATGGCATCAAGTTAGCATCCAAAATTTGCTGAAATGTTATTGAATCCATTTTTCCTTCTGCTCGTCAGATGTTCCCTGTGCTACTGGCTGCAATACAACCCCAAAGCATGATTGATCCACCCCCATGCTTAACAGTTGGACAGAAGTTCTTTTCATTAAATTCTGTTCCCCTTCTTCTCCCAACGTACCTTTGCTCATTCCGGCCAAAAAGATTAATTTTAACCTCATCGGTCCACAGAACTTGTTTCCAGGCTTGTCTATATGTTCATTTGCAAAGTTCAATTGCTGATTTTGTGGTGAGGACGTAGAAGAGGTTTTCTTCTGATGACTCTTCCATGAAGACCATATTTGTACAAGTATCTCTTTATAGTGCAATAGTGTACCACAACTCCAGTGTCTGCCAGTTCTTTCTGGAGGGATTGTGCAGTCAAACGTGGGTTCTGAATTGTTTTTCTCACAATCCTGCGAGCTGTTCTGTCTGATATTTTTCTTGGTCTTCCAGATCTTGCTTTAACTTCCACTGTTCCTGATGACTGCCATTTCTTAACCCCTTAAGGACTCAGGGTTTTTCAGTTTTTGAACTTTCGTTTTTTCCTCCTTACCTTTTAAAAATCATAACCCTTTGAATTTTCCACCTAAAAATTCATATTATGGCTTATTTTTTGCATCACCAATTCTACTTTGCAGTGACATTAGTCATTTTACCCAAAAATTCATGGCAAAACGGGAAAAAAAAATCATTGTGTGACAAAATCGAAGAAAAAAACACCATTTTGTAACTTTTGGGGGCTTCCGTTTCTACGCAGTGCATATTTCGGTAAAAATTACACCTTATCATTATTGTAGGTCCATATGGTTAAAATGATCCCCTACTTATATAGGTTTGATTTTGTCATACTTCTGGAAAAAATCATAACTACATGCAGGAAAATTTATACGTTTAAAAATGTCATCTTCTGACCCGTATAACTTTTTTATTTTTCCACGTACAGGGCGGTATGAGGACTCATTTTTTGTGCCGTGATCTGAAGTTTTTATCGGTATGATTTTTGTTTTGATTCGACTTTTTGATCACTTTTTATTCATTTTTTAAAGGTATAAAAAGTGACCAAAAAATATGCTTTTTTGGACTTTGGATTTTTTTTGCACGTACTCCATTGACCGTGCAGTTTAATTAATTATATATTTTTATAGCTCGGACATTTACGCACGCGGCGATACCACATATGTTTATTTTTTATTTTATTTACACTGTTTAATTTTTTATGGGAAAAGGGGGGTGATTCAAACTTTTATTAGGGAAGGGGTTAAATGACCTTTATTAACACTTTTTTTTAACTTTTTTTTTGCAGTGTTATAGGACCTATAACACTGCACACACTGATCTCTCATGCTGATCACTGGTGTGTATTAACATTCCTATGATCAGTGTTATCGGCGCTTGACTGCTCCTGCCTGGATCTCAGGCACAGAGCAGTCATTCGTCGATCGGACACCGAGGAGGCAGGTAAGGGCCCTCCCGGTGTTCTGTAAGCTGTTCGGGACGCCACGATTTCACCGCGGCGGTCCCAAACAGCCTGACTGAGCAGCCGGGATACTTTCACTTCAGATGCGGCGGTCAGCTTTGATCGCCGCGTCTGAAGGGTTAATACAGGGAATCACCGCGATCGGTGATGTCCTGTATTAGCCGCGGGTCCCGGCCGTTGATAGCCTCCGGGACCGACCTGATATGACGTGGGGACACCGCGTGACCAGCGGCATATCGCGGGAGCCGGCGGAGGACGTAAATATACGTCCTGCATCGTTAAGGAGTTAATTACATTCCGAACAGAGGATGTTGACATCTGAAAACGTTTTGCTATCTTCTTATAGCCTTCTCCAGCTTTGTGAACGTCAACTATTTTCAGTTTCAGATTTCTAGACAACTGCTTAGAAGAACCCATGGTGCTGATTGTTGGGGCAAGGTCAGATGAGTCTGGGCATTTAAAACCTTTGAGATTGACATCACCTGGTCTTCCCAGATGATGATTGAGAACAATCCATGACACTGGCAGGTCTCAGCTTTGCAAAGGGGGAGGTGCATGCTATAAATTCTGCAGGGTGCCCAAACTTTTGCAGACGCCATTTTTTTGTTTTCTGTTATTTTGAAAGTGTAAATGATGGAAATAAAATCTAACTTTTGTTGACATATTATAAGAATGTCTAATCTGTAATTTGATGCCTTTTGGAGATTTTTCCATCTTTCCTTGGCTTCTTTATGCACATTAATACAAATTTTTACCTGGGGTGCCCAAACTTTTGATCCCCACTGTACATAGGACAATAATTAAATTAATTTAGGAAAATATATTATTCTGATATTACAGTACATATATAATTAATCCAACAACAGAACTCTAGTGGGCCCAACACCTTGTGCTGCCAAGCTGCCCAAGACAGTCCAAAACCATGGGACAGCTTCTGGTGCTGGGACACCACAGGTGCAAGGCTCTTACTGTACCCCCACATATGGGAAAGCATGTCCTCAGGCACTTTGGTCACACCTCGACTAGATGGGCCAAATAGTTCTTATCTGCCGACACATTCTATGTTTATATGTTTCCATATATGAATTAACCCCTTAAAGGAGTACTGCAGCAGCATATAACTTGGGATAAGTGGATAAAAACATAAGTGTTTGATCGTGGGAGTCCGATCTCTGGGACCCCCACAATCTCCCATACAGGCACCTGGCACTGCTGCGGTTCTGCGCGGCTAGTGCTCATGTCGCCGACCTCACTGAGATCGACAGACACGCCCCCTCCATTCAGCTCCATGGGAGAGGCAGGGATGCATGAAAGCTGCATCTTCGGCTCTCCCATAGAGATACATGGTGGGGATGTGTCGGCCGCGGCGTCATGCTGCGGCCGACACTCCTCCTGCACGGGAAGAGCCGCAGCAGAGCCAGGGCTCTGTACAGGAGATCGCAGGGGGATCCCAGCAGTCAGACCCTCCGCGATCGAATACTTACCCCCCCCCCCCATCCTGCGGATAGGGGATAAGTTATCTACTGCTGCTGTACTCCTTCAATAACATGGCCAATATTTGTTTCTGTTTTCTTATTTTTATCTTCTCGTCTTCTATGAGCCATTCACAGAGACATATGAGGACTTGCTTTTGTGAGACTATTTGTATTTTGTAATGACACCTTATATTTCACCATAAAATGTACGGCAAAACAGGAAAATTTGAAAAAAGCACTTTTGTGTGAGGGAGCGGATGTTTGCTTTTACATTGTTCACTGTACAGTAAAATTGACATGTTATCTGCTTTCTTTAGATTGGTACAATTACGATACCCGATTTATATATTTTCGGTTAATAAATAAATAAAATAAGACCCATTTCTTGCAACAAAGTCCATCTGTCCATCTGTAGTTTTATCAGTAGCATTTGCCATTGATCTAGCTTTTTTTACCACTTTTAATAAATTTTTTCTATGTGACATGACCAAAAATTTGTATTTTTCGACTTTGGTATTTCTTGTATATTTACACCGTTCACTGTGCTGTTTCATTTTAGGAGCAATGCAGCCTTAGACAACTTATCGTACAGTTAGGGGATGTGTCTAATCGCGGGGGGTCCGAGCGCTGGGACCCTCGGCGATCTCCTGTATGGGGCCCCGGCTCTGACACGGCTTTCCCCATGTAGGAGGCAGGGCCGACATGCCCCCTCCATGTTTCTCTATGGGAGAGGTGACGATGCAGGCCGGCATTTATTATTGTAGGTGAAGCATTTTTCTACACCTTTTTTTTTGTGTGCAGGTGATTTGTAGGAGCACCAAATTTATTAAATGGTCGCAGAGTATTTCATAAATTTTGTGCAGGTCACATTTTTTGAAATTTTACTCTTCACATACACAAAAAAACTATGCTAAGTCTAGGCTGTAAACCAAATGGCGCAAAATAAACCCTGCTTGCGCCTTTTTTGCGCCTTTTCTAGACACAAAAAACTGTCTAAAGACAATGATAAATGTTAAGTGATCCTCAGAGTAAAAAATAAGATGCACTCACCCAAGCCTATGGGAGAGATTTATCAAAACCTGTGCACAGGAAGAGTGGTGCAGTTGCCCATAGCAACCAATCAGCTTGCTTCTTTCATTTTTAAAGAGGCCTGTGAAAAATGAAAGAGGCGATCTGATTGGTTGCCATGGGCAACCGGAGAACTTTTCCTCTGGACAGGTTTTGATAAATCTTCCCCTATGTCTTTTCGGCAAACTTTATTCTTCGGACATTAAAAGCACAGCGGGTAGATACGGTAGGAGCAGCCTCGCAGCGACAGAACTGTTTCTTGCGCGCCAAGCTCACTTCCTCGGGCTGCCGATCTGCGCTTGGCGCGCAAGAAACAGTTCTGTTGCTGCGAGGCTGCTCCTGCCGTATCTACCCGCTGTGCTTTTAATGTCCGAAGAATAAAGTTTGCCAAAAAGACATAGGCTTGGGTGAGTGCATCTTATTTTTTACTCTGAGGATCACTTGCTGTATTGCTTCTTACGAGATTGCACCCCCCGAATAGCCACCCAGGTGTTAGTACCTAGCTTCAGTCTCCTATAGACTTTACTCGTGGATTGCAGTGGCGGACTTACCTTCTTCTCCTATTTTGCGGAATGATAAATGTCAGTTGCAGTGTTCGTGCATCCCTGCCTCTCCCAAAAAGCTGAATGGAGGGGGCGTGTCTGTCGATCTCCCAGTGGTCGGAACCCTGCAATCAGACACTTATCCCCTCTCCTTTAACGTCATATTTTAATAGTAGGGAAGGAGGGGGGGGGGGGGGGGTGGGGGGGTGATAATGATATGATTTTTTATTATGTAGTTGAAAAGCATAATTTCACATTTTAAAGTCTTTCCAGAGCAGTGTTTCCCAACCGGGGTGCCTCCAGCTGTTGCAAAAAAAACAACTTCCAGCATGCCTGAAGGCTGTCCAGGCATGCTGTGAGCTGTAGTTTTGCAACAGCTGGAGGTACCCTGCTTGGGAAACACTGCTTTAGGGGACTACCGTGCATTACCTTAATAATTTTTATTTTGGCTGTATACAGAGACATTGGCCCTCATTTACTAAGAAAATCGGGTTGTAAGTCTATGTTGCTTTCTTACCCGACTGCTTTTTTCCCCTGGTATTTATTATTATGTTGCATCCTGTTTGTCGCATGTGGGTTTTGTTGGTTTTGGTTTCCAACTCCTCTGAGCTGTCGGGAAAAAATCCACAACAATTCAACAAATTCGGGTTGGAAACCTTTATAAATACGTGGGAAAGCTCAGAAATGTCGAGTTACGCCCCTTTTTCGGGTTTGGGAGAATCCACATCGGGTCTGTCAGGAAAAAATGTCGCATCGTGTCGCAGACTGGCGCATGATGTCTGCGACATGGCGCAGACAAAGCTGCGCCAAAAAAAACCGACAAAAGAGGTCGGGTTTAGAATAGTAAATGAGGGCCATTTTCAGTGTTTTCCTGCTGTCTTCTTATACTCCGGCTCTATCAATTAATTATTCAAATTAGGGCTAATTTTTTGTATTCTTCTCAGTAGGGTGGGGGTCTAAAGTTAACCCTTTGTGTGTTGCCTTTGGACTACAGGAATATATAATTTGTGGACACCAGTCAATTGCCACCAAAGGACAATTATAAAAAAAAAAGAAAGGGATTTATTTTGTACGGAAAACCCTTTAAAATGTTCCCAGGACTAATCAGCAGAAGCTACATTGGGACATCTTTTCTTCTTCTTTCCCTGATGAAGTATGGCATATATGTCACGAGTCATGATGAAACATGTTGGAAAGTTCTTTTAATCTGATTTATGTATCATTGCTATAACATACCTATTTTATTTGGGTGTACATGTGTTATACGATACCATTCAGATTTTTGTATATGCATCTGGCAGTAAGCAGTATATTCTTTATATACTTGGCAGGCTTTTATGCAATTTTTAGATACCATTCAACATATTTGGCAGTACATTTTGTTTGGATGTGCCCTTCGCCATTTCAATAGTATCAATCACTATATGTGACAAGGGTTATGATTGTGGGTTTCGGTACTCCGTATAGAAACATATCTAACTCCACACACCCTCTGTTTGCTGTAAATCTGTAATTACCTCAGCTGCTATCAGAATGTTGATTTATGAGTTTTTTTTTTATTTTTTTACAAAAAGATGTGAATTTAAATTTAGCTAGAAATAAAAGTTTAGGATAGGGCATTAGTGTCTGATCACGGGGGTTCAACCGCAGGGACCCCCCACAATCTTCTGTATGGGGTCCTGTCTCAGCCAGTGATTGGCTGAGCGGGCCGTCACTACTCTTCAGCACCAGCGAGTCTCCGAGGGAGGGAGGCTGAGAAGCATTGTGGAGAAGCGTCTAAACCTGCCAGGGGCAGACATATCGCCTGTGCAGTTGGTTCAGCTGCACAGGGGCCCACATGTGAGGGGGCTTGCCGCCCTTTCATACTAGTGAACGCAGAGGCTGCACATTACTACAGCGTACAGATGGAGCCCTGAAGGACCTGGTGCTGATCGGCAGCAGCAGTGAGGAGGAGGAACAACCGGGGCAGAAGACATCCTCAGAGTAAGGCTCCTTTCACACTACAAATTCATCAGTTTTAACCCCTTAAGGACGCAGCTCATTTTCACCTTAAGGACGCAGCCCTTTTTCGCAATTCTGACCACCGTCACTTTAGGCATTAATAACTCTAAGATGGTTTTACCGAATATTCTGATTCCGAGACAGTTTTTTCGTGACATATTCTACTTTATGTTAGTGGTAAATTTTCGTTGTTACTTGCATCCTTTCTTGGTGAAAAATCCCAAAATGTCATGAAAATTTTGAAAGTTTAGCATTTTTCTAACTTTGAAGCTCTCTACTTGTAAGGAAAGTGGATATTCCAAATAAATGTTATATTGATTTACAAATACAATGTGTCCACTTTATGTTGGCATCATAAAATGGACATATTTTAACTTTTTGAAAAAATTTGAGGGCTTCAAAGTAGAGCAGCAATTTTCAAAATTTTCATGAAAATTGCAAAATCTGAAGGGACAGATGTTACAGAACTACAACTCTCAGCATGCCTGGGCTGTCTGGGCATGATGGGAGTTGCAGTTTGGCAACCACTAGAAGGGCAGCCGTAAAGATCGCTTTACTGCCCCCTTCCTCTCCCCCACCGTCGCTTCCCTACCTGCGCCGCTGATCTCCGCAGTCTCTAGCGATGATTGGCAGTCCCCACGGCATCTTCTGATCAGGTACCCGCCTCCATCTTCTCCCCCCGTTCTGCCCGACATCCAGGGGTGGGCAGAGCGGGGGTTTCCATGGCAACCCCCTGTCGTGCGCTGCCAATTGTCAGAATTAATTTCTGACTAATGGCAGGGGATAGGAGGATATCACAGCACTGCAATCTCGCTCCTATACCTCAGGATGATTGGGGCTGTTACTGACAGCTCCGATCATCCCTATTTTCCAGGCGATCGGGTCACCAGAGACCCGATCAGCCCGGAATAGCAGAAAATCGCATGTCTGAATTGACATGCGATTTTCTGCGATCGCCGACATGGGGGGGTCTCAGGATCCCCCTCGGCGATGTGCCGGGATGCCTGCTGAATGATTTCAGCAGGCATCCCGGTCTGGTCCCCAACTGGCTAGCGGCTGGGACCGGAATTCCCACAGGCGTATGCATACGCCCTACGTCCTTAAGGACTTGGGATGCAGGGCGTATGCATACGCACTACGTCCTGAACATGTTAAAGATTCGTTATAATGATCTGTTAACAAAACCATTAAAAACGGACGTTAAATGACCGTTACAAAATCCCACTATAGTCTATGGGATTTTTACATTATCCGTTTTAACCCGTTATAGCCCGTTATTAATAACGGACGTTATTTTGTGACGGGAGAAGGTAACGGAAGAAATAGTGCATGCACTATTTCTTCCGTTACCTTCTCCCGTCACAAAATAACATATTTTGTGTATCTTGTGTATAGGTGTGTGTGTGTCTTGTGTATAGGTGTGTGTATCTTGTGTGTGTGTGTGTATCTTGTGTATAGATGTGTGTATGTGTGTGTATCTTGTGTATAGGTGTGAGTGTGTGTATATCTTGTGTATAGGTGTGTTTGTGTATCTTATGTATAGGTGTGTGTGTATCCTGTGTACAGGTGTGTGTGTGTGTGTATCTTGTGTATAGGTGTGTGTATGTGTATCTTGTGTATAGGTGTGTGTATGTGTATCTTGTGTATACAGTCATGCAGTAAATGTTGGCACCCCTGAAATTTTTCTCACAGAAAAGGATTGCAGTAACACATGTTTTGCTATACACATGTTTATTCCCTTTGTGTGTATTGGAACTAAACCAAAAAAGTGAGGAAAAAAAGCAAATTGCACATAATGTCACCAAACTCCATAAATGGGCTGGACTAAATTATTGGCACCCTTTCAAAATTGTGGAAAAATAAGATTTTTTCAAACATTTGATGCTCCTTTAACCCCTTAACGACCACGGACGTACGTCCGTGGACTTCCCGCACCAGGACGTACATTTACGTCCTGTGAATGACTGCGAGCATCGGAGCATCGCTTGCGTCATACACGGCGGGTTCCGGCTGCTATCAGCAGCCGGGGACCCGCCAGTAATGGCCGACATCCGCGATTGCGCGGATGTCCGCCATTAACCCCTCAGATGCCGTGATCTGTACAGATCACAGCATCTGCGGCAATATGCATAATAAAATAGATGAGTGTAAAATAAATAGATGAGTGTAAAAGAAAAGTTGAAAAATTTAAAAATAAAAAGTTTAAAAAAATGTGAAAAATCCCCTCCTCCAATAAAAATAAAAATTGTCGTTTTTTCCCATTTTACCCCCAAAAAGCGTAATTTTTTTTAATAAACATATTTCGTATCGCCGCATGTGTAAATGTCCGAACTATCAAAATATAATGTTAATGATCCTATATGGTGAACGGCGTAAACATAAAAAATTGTAAAAAGTCCAAAAATTCAGCTTTTTTTGTCACATTTTATTAACAAAAAAAAATAAAAAAACATGATATAAAAGTTTTTATATGCAAATGTGGTATCGATAAATA
The DNA here is from genome assembly GCF_029499605.1 of Hyla sarda. Taxonomy (NCBI): domain Eukaryota; kingdom Metazoa; phylum Chordata; class Amphibia; order Anura; family Hylidae; genus Hyla; species Hyla sarda. The sequence goes on from NC_079194.1 coordinate 35,770,204, forward strand.
GTTCAGATGATGGCACAAAAAATTAGCCCTCATACTGCCCTATATACGGAAAAATGAAAAAGTTATAGGTGGTCAAAATAGGGTGATTTTAGATTACTGATTTTGTACAAAAAGTTTTAGATTTCTTTTAAGCGGTACAAAAATATAAAAGTATCTAGCCATGGGTATCATTTTAATCGTATTGACCCACAGAATAAAGAACACATGTCATTTTTACTGTAAATTGTACAGTGTGAAAACGAAACCCTCCAAAATGTGCAAAATTGGGGTTTTCATTTAAATTTCCTCCTACATTTTACAGTAAAATCAGAGGTTTCATTACAAAGTACAATTGGTCACGCAAAAAACAAGGCCTTATATGGGTCTGTAGAGGAAAATATAAAAGACTTATGGATTTTAGAAGCCGAGGAGGAAAAAAGAAAATGCAAAAATAAAATTGGCCTGGTCCTTATGGTGAAAATGGGCTTGGTCCTTAAGAGGTTAAACTCACCTGGGGCAAGTAACAGGTGTGGGCAATATAACAACCACACCTGAAAGCAGATAAAAAGGAGAGAAGTTCACTTAGTCTTTGCATCATGTGTCTGTGTGTGCCACACTAAGCATGGACAACAAAAAGAGGAGAAGAGAACTGTCTGAGGACTTGAGAACCAAAATTGTGGAAAAATATCAACAATCTCAAGGTTACAAGTCCATCTCCAGAGATCTAGATTTGCCTTTGTCCACAGTGCGCAACATTATCAAGAAGTTTGCAACCCATCGCACTGTAGCTAATCTCCCTGGGTGTGGACGGAAGAGAGAAATTTATGAAAGGTGTCAACGTAGTATAGTCCGGATGGTGGATAAGCAGCCCCAAACAAGTTCCAAAGATATTCAAGCTGTCCTGCAGGCTCAAGGAGCATCAGTGTCAGCGCAAACTATCTGTCGACATTTAAATGAAATGAAACGCTATGGCAGGAGACCCAGGAGGACCCCACTATGGAGGAGACCCAGGAGGACCCCACTATGGAGGAGACCCAGAAGGACCCCACTCCTGACACAGAGACATAAAAAAGCAAGACTACATTGTGCCAAAATGAACTTGAGTAAGCCAAAATCCTTCTGGGAAAACGTCTTGTGGACAGATGAGAACAAGATAGAGCTTCTTGGTAAAGCACATCATTCTACTGTTTACCAAAAACGGAATGAGGCCTATAAAGAAAAGAACACAGAACCTACAGTGAAATATGGTGGAGGTCAATGATGTTTTGGGGTTGTTTTGCTGCCTCTGGCACTGGGGGCCTTGAATGTGTACAAGGCATCATTAAATCTGAGGATTACCAATGGATTTTGGGTCGCACTGTACAGCCCAGTGTCAGAAAGCTGGTTTTGTGTCTGAGATCTTGGGTCTTCCAGCAGGACAATGACCCCAAACATATGTCAGAAAGCCCCCAGAAATGGATGACAACAAAGCGCTGGAGAGTTCTGAAGTGGCAGCAATGAGTCCAGATCTAAATCCCATTGATCACCTGTGGAGAGATCTTATAATTACTGTTGGGAAAAGGCGCCTTCCAATAAGAGAGACCTGGAGCAGTTTGTAAAGGAAGAGTCGTCCAACATTCCGGCTGAGAGGTGTAAGAAGCTTATTGATGGTTATAGGAAGCCACTAATTTCTGTTATTTTTTTTCCAAAGGGTGTGCAACCAAATATTAAGTTAAGTTTGCCAATAATTTTGTCCAGCCCATTTTGGGAGTTTGGTGACATTATGTCCAATTAGCTTTTTTTCCTCCTTTTTTTTGGCTTAGTTCCAATACACACAAAGGGAATAAACATGTGTATAGAAAAACATGTGTTACTGCAATCCTTTTCTGTGAGAAATACTTAATTTTCTAGAAAAATTTCAGGGGTGCCAACATTTACGGCCATGACTGTAGGTGTGTGTATATATCTTGTGTATAGGTGTGTGTGTATCTTGTGTATAGGTGTGTGTGTATTTTGTGTATAAGTGTGTGTGTGTGTATCTTGTGTATAGGTGTGTGTGTATCTTGCGCTTGCGTATAGGTGTGTGTATATCTATATATGTATATATACATACATACACATGTATGTGTGTGTCTTTGAGAAAGCATGTAATTGTGTTTTGAACATCCATGGTACTATAATTGCAAGGCTGGGTTCACACTTACATCAAGTGCCTCCATCACTGGTTCCCTCAAAGACACAAGATAAAATGGGCTATTTTATCACCCTGGTTGGTAAACAGTGTTTACCAACCAGGGTGCCTCAAGTTGTTGCAAAACTACAACTCTCTGTCCGGGCATGCTGGGAGTTGTAGTTTTGCAACAGCTGGAGGCACCCTGCTTGAGAAACACTAATGAGATCTGCATGTGGGATATTGGTCTGTGTACAGTGGCTTTATTCAGTATCTATGTTCGTATTATCCTATCACTATATGGTGGTGATTGTAGTGGTCATAGTGTGGCACAATTATCTGTTCTTTGGATAGTGGTGAAATTGTGATCTATGTCTGTGTAAAGTGGTTGTTATTATTTATTCACTGCAGTAATAATATGTTGTCCTGTTATGGAGGCATTCATTTATGCTAATAAACCCCAATCCCTGAGTAAATCCCCTGGCATCATACCTGGTGAGGGGCAATGCATACCCTGAATGCATCACCGTTATCTTACATTCAACACCTCTGATTTGGATTTAAAAAAAATTTGGGCATAAAACGTATTTTGTTCTCTGATGGTGCTCACTTGGTACTTAGGTGTGACGTACTAAAATAATGCCAACTGCTGTGTAGACAAAAATCCGGCCCTGCGTCAGCCCCTCTGGTGGTAATAACAGTGGTCATGGTGTGGTGAAATGATTTGTCCCTTGTATAGTGTGTGTAGTAGTACTGCAGCTCAATCCCATTCACTTCAATTAAACTGAGCTGCAATACGTGACACAACCTGCGCACTAGAGTGGTGCTGTTTTTGCAAGAAAGAAGTAGCATTTCTTTTTATCCTGGACAATCCCTATAAATAAAATAAATAAAAAAAGAACTATCTCTTACCTTTCTCATGGAGTTCCCCTACCATCCTGTCCTGGGTTTAGGGATGTGATGTCACACGCCCACTTGGCCAATCAGCGGCTGAGGCGGGACATCGCTGTGTCCACTGATTGGATGAGAAGGCCGGTGAGGTCACGTCCCCAAACCCGGAAGTGCCGTACAGTGGATAACAGAGCTCCATTACAGCAGCGGCACCGCAGGGGCGAGGAAGATAAAAGAGTGGTTTTTGGGTTCTTTTTGTTTAACTTAACCCCTTCTTGACTAGTTTGTAAACAAAAGTTAAACTACCCTTTAAATAAATAAAAAGCTAATAAATTGTCTGTTGCCTATAGCAACCACAGTGTTTGAACCAAAATTTCAAGAAATGAAAGCTAAGCTCTGATTGGTTGCTATAGGTAATGGTTTTTCATTTCGAATTGTTAAATGAGGATCAATGGGGTAGACGTATCAAAACTTTCTTTGTTGCCCATAGCAACCAGTCTATGTTGGAAAATGAAAGCTGCACCGTGATTGGTTGCTATGGGCAACATAGTTATTCTTTTAGATGCTGTAGAAATAAGCTCAGCGTCCTCCGCTATAGCGCAGCTATGGGTCATGTGACCGCCCCGCCTATCCCCCTTACATCCCCATCACTGTGAGCCACGCCCTCTCAGGCAAATCTGCAGGCAGCTCCGGCCGGGGTCCTCACACAGTGCACGGTGATTGGTTACCGGCGGAGCCGCTTGACAACCGCAACCTGAGAGAAAAGAGACGCAGAGAGCAGGGTGGTGCGGCCCGTGTACCGGGAATAGCGCTGTCTACACCGGGGGCCGGAGACAACAGAGCCCCGGCCGGGGATTCTGGGACACCGGACCGGGAGAGAGAGCAAAACCAGGTACCAGGAGAGGAGGCTGCGACCATGACATCTCCATAGAGGGACACTACAGCCTATATATATATATATATATATATATATATATATATAGAGGGACACTACAGCCTATATATATATATATATATATAGAGAGAGAGAGAGAGAGAGAGAGAGAGAGAGAGAGAGAGAGAGAGAGAGAGAGAGAGAGAGAGAGAGAGAGAGAGAGAGAGAGAGAGAGAGAGAGAGAGAGAGAGAGAGAGAGAGAGAGAGAGAGAGAGAGAGAGAGAGAGAGAGAGAGAGAGAGAGAGAGAGACACACTACAGCCTGTATATAGAGGGGGAACACTACAGCCTGTATATATAGAGGGGGAACACTACAGCCTGTATATATAGAGGGGGAACACTACAGCCTGTATATATAGAGGGGGAACACTACAGCCTGTATATATAGAGGGGGAACACTACAGCCTGTATATATAGAGGGGGAACACTACAGCCTGTATATATAGAGGGGGAACACTACAGCCTGTATATATAGAGGGGGAACACTACAGCCTGTATATATAGAGGGGGAACACTACAGCCTGTATATATAGAGGGGGAACACTACAGCCTGTATATATAGAGGGGGAACACTACAGCCTGTATATATAGAGGGGGAACACTACAGCCTGTATATATAGAGGGGGAACACTACAGCCTGTATATATAGAGGGGGAACACTACAGCCTGTATATATAGAGGGGGAACACTACAGCCTGTGTGTATATAGAGGGGGAACACTACAGCCTGTGTGTATGTAGAGGGGGAACACTACAGCCTGTGTGTATGTAGAGGGGGAACACTACAGCCTGTGTGTATGTAGAGGGGGAACACTACAGCCTGTGTGTATGTAGAGGGGGAACACTACAGCCTGTGTGTATATAGAGGGGGAACACTACAGCCTGTGTGTATATAGAGGGGGAACACTACAGCCTGTGTGTATATAGAGGGGGGAACACTACAGCCTGTGTGTATATAGAGGGGGAACACTACAGCCTGTGTGTATATAGAGGGGGAACACTACAGCCTGTGTGTATATAGAGGGGGAACACTACAGCCTGTGTGTATATAGAGGGGGAACACTACAGCCTGTGTGTATATAGAGGGGGAACACTACAGCCTGTGTGTATATAGAGGGGGAGACACTACAGCCAGTGTGTATATATAGAGGGGGAAACACTACAGCCTGTGTGTATATATAGAGGGGAACACTACAGCCTGTGTGTATATATAGAGGGGGAACACTACAGCCTGTGTGTATATATAGAGGGGGAACACTACAGCCTGTGTGTATAATAGAGGGGGAACACTACAGCCTGTGTGTATATATAGAGGGGGAACACTACAGCCTGTGTGTATATATAGAGGGGGGAACACTACAGCCTGTGTGTATATATAGAGGGGGAACACTACAGCCTGTGTGTATATATAGAGGGGGAACACTACAGCCTGTGTGTATATATAGAGGGGGAACACTACAGCCTGTGTGTATATATAGAGGGGGAACACTACAGCCTGTGTGTATATATAGAGGGGGAACACTACAGCCTGTGTGTATATATAGAGGGGGAACACTACAGCCTGTGTGTATATATAGAGGGGGAACACTACAGCCTGTGTGTATATATAGAGGGGGAACACTACAGCCTGTGTGTATATATAGAGGGGGAACACTACAGCCTGTGTGTATATATAGAGGGGGAACACTACAGCCTGTGTGTATATATAGAGGGGGAACACTACAGCCTGTGTGTATATATAGAGGGGGAACACTACAGCCTGTGTGTATATATAGAGGGGGAACACTACAGCCTGTGTGTATATATAGAGGGGGAAACACTACAGCCTGTGTGTATATATAGAGGGGGAACACTACAGCCTGTGTGTATATATAGAGGGGGAACACTACAGCCTGTGTGTATATATAGAGGGGGAACACTACAGCCTGTGTGTATATATAGAGGGGGAACACTACAGCCTGTGTGTATATATAGAGGGGGAACACTACAGCCTGTGTGTATATATAGAGGGGGAACACTACAGCCTGTGTGTATATATAGAGGGGGAACACTACAGCCTGTGTGTATATATAGAGGGGGAACACTACAGCCTGTGTGTATATATAGAGGGGGAACACTACAGCCTGTGTGTATATATAGAGGGGGAACACTACAGCCTGTGTGTATATATAGAGGGGGAACACTACAGCCTGTGTGTATATATAGAGGGGGAACACTACAGCCTGTGTGTATATATAGAGGGGGAACACTACAGCCTGTGTGTATATATAGAGGGGGAACACTACAGCCTGTGTGTATATATAGAGGGGGAACACTACAGCCTGTGTGTATATATAGAGGGGGAACACTACAGCCTGTGTGTATATATAGAGGGGGAACACTACAGCCTGTGTGTATATATAGAGGGGGAACACTACAGCCTGTGTGTATATATAGAGGGGGAACACTACAGCCTGTGTGTATATATAGAGGGGGAACACTACAGCCTGTGTGTATATATAGAGGGGGAACACTACAGCCTGTGTGTATATATAGAGGGGGAACACTACAGCCTGTGTGTATATATAGAGGGGGAACACTACAGCCTGTGTGTATATATAGAGGGGGAACACTACAGCCTGTGTGTATATATAGAGGGGGAACACTACAGCCTGTGTGTATATATAGAGGGGGAACACTACAGCCTGTGTGTATATATAGAGGGGGAACACTACAGCCTGTGTGTATATATAGAGGGGGAACACTACAGCCTGTGTGTATATATAGAGGGGGAACACTACAGCCTGTGTGTATATATAGAGGGGGAACACTACAGCCTGTGTGTATATATAGAGGGGGAACACTACAGCCTGTGTGTATATATAGAGGGGGAACACTACAGCCTGTGTGTATATATAGAGGGGGAACACTACAGCCTGTGTGTATATATAGAGGGGGAACACTACAGCCTGTGTGTATATATAGAGGGGGAACACTACAGCCTGTGTGTATATATAGAGGGGGAACACTACAGCCTGTGTGTATATATAGAGGGGGAACACTACAGCCTGTGTGTATATATAGAGGGGGAACACTACAGCCTGTGTGTATATATAGAGGGGGAACACTACAGCCTGTGTGTATATATAGAGGGGG